>NC_133659.1:123573160-123873160 GCF_037893015.1 Macrotis lagotis
AAGAAGCCACAGAATTATAGTATTGAACATCTCTATCACTCAATGTATGTGTCCTTAAGACATCTGGACTCCCCAGAAAATGAAACTCCAGAGTTTTGCTGTTTTCATTTTTAATTGAGTGTGCAAACTTCCTGGCGTGCATTTATCAGGGAACTCTCCCTGAATCCCTGTTTGACTTGGCTCATCTTCACAAAATAACAACATCAAAACACCTTCTGTTGATGTTGACCCAGTGACTGGACTCATTGTTTTTTCAAGCTGAGTCATACTGGGGAGGTGATTCACAGTCTCTTTTGTCTACCTGGAGCCTCAGTCAGATCTTACAGGTCTTGCTCTTAACTTCCACCAATTTTGCTATGTGACCTCAGCCAAGTTGTATAATCTCTCCAGGCTTCTGTACTGACACAGATTAGTAGTATGTGATAATTCTGTCTATAGTTGGTGCTTGACTATAAAATGACCTCTAAAGGATTAGAAGAACTTGGCCAAGAACAATGGAATGGGGGGGGAAACTTTTTTATGAGTCCTTTCCCTCCCTTGCTACTTAGTAAGTAGTCTTACCCAGCAGAGAGTGACTAATCCATCTCCTGAGTTTGGAAAAAGAACCAAATAAGCAACACTAAGTCCTTGCTTCCTCAACCAAAGAGAAATCAGCCAAGCCTGATGGATCAAGCATTGTCAGTGTCCTCAAACACTCATGAGGAGATTTGAGCATGAGCTCTTATTTAAAATCACACACACACACACACACACACACACACACACACACACACACACACACACACACACACAGTGCTCCAATATCATCCCGGGCCAATGATTACAGTTCAGGAAACCTTAGCAAAATGACAGCAGGACATGAGATTTTATTAGCATAAGGAACTCACCAGGTAACTCATTCTATCAATGCAGCGAATTTACTCTACAATTTAATTTTAAAGTATTAGTTTGGGCCCAGATTGGTTCAAAATAATTTTTGGAACTCAAATTTAGAAATGTATAATTATCACTGTTAAATATTATATTTAGATAGGCTGGTCATTCTAACATAAAGATTTCTCCCTTGGAGAGTTTATTTAATCCCATGTTTTCAATCCACAGAATCTAAGAGCTGAAAGGGGACCTCAAAGTCCCCTAGTCCAAGTCATACCTAACCATCTACAAAAAATGGTTGTCCAGCTTCTGCTGGATCTCCAGTGAAGGAGGCATCAACACCCATAGCATCACAGTGTACTTTTAGACAAGGTTTTAGAGAACTTTTTCCTTACTTAAAATTTGTTCTGACTCTTCAACTTCAATCTACTGCTCTGGTTCTGCCCTCTGGGCCCAAGTAGAGATGGGATCTGGACTAGAGATTTTATTAGCACAAGGAACTTCTCGTGTGACTAAACTCATTCTATCAAGGCAATTTAAAGTATTAGTTTGGACCCTGATTGGTTTAAAATGGATATAAATAATAATTGCTTGTTTGAACCAAAATCTGAGGGCCTTTCTCTCCCAGATTGATTTTTTTTTAACTAGGTAAAAGAGGTCTTTCTCTGACTCATTTCTTAACTAGCCTTAATCATTGAATGAGCATTGCCTTAGTCAAATTGAGACTTGTTAAAGCCCTTAGTTTAAAAAAGATCAAGGACTCCCACTAATCAAGGGTCATTTCCAATCATCCTGATCTATGTTTTGCCACTGGACTCCGGAAGAGAAAGTGAAACTGGTGACTTTGCACAGCTCTCCACTTAAATTCAATTCACTTCTAGGTCATGACATCACCTCCTTGGTGTCATGGTCCTCTTCAAGAATGAAGGAAAAACAATAACAAAGTATTAGAGCTGTCTAAAGCAATGGGTCAAAGCTCAAATAGGAATGGGGCAATTATACTATCTGTGAGAATTCCCTTTGGCCCACATATTGACTTAGAAAAACACATGTTGGGGGGGCTAGGTGGCGTAGTGGATAAAAGCACTTGCCTTGGAGTCAGGAGTGCCTGGGTTCAAATCCGGTCTCAGACACTTAATAATTACCTAGCTGTGTGGCTTTGTGCAAGCCACTTGACCCCATTTGCCTTGCAAAAACCTTAAAAAAAAAACACATGTTAAAATTATCTATGTTCTACTATAGTTTTTTTTGTTTTGTAAAATAGTTTCCAATTCTGTTTTTCATTTCTTTGTTTGACACCCAATAGCCTAAAAGAACCCAAAGAAATTTGTCCAGTGTCTTACTCAGGGTCACATAGCAAATTATGCATATGAGGCAGGATTTGACTCAGAATCTAAAGTAAATTCAAACCAATTCTTGAAAGCTAATTGTTAAATTTTCAGTGTGAGCATGTATTCATAGGAAATCCAGGATAAGGGTTGACTTATTGTTGATTGTTGATTTATTTCTAGACTTAAGAGAATGATGTTTATTAAGAGAGTAAATGTTTATTTTGTATTTGGTTGTTTTCATCATGTCCAATTCTTCATGACCCCACTTGGGATAGTCTTGACAAAGATACTGGAGATTAGGCATTTCTTTCTCCAGCTCATTTTATAGATAAGGAAACTAAGGTAAACAGGGTAAAATTTTCTGCCTAGGTTCACACATTTAGTGTCTATTACCAGATTGTGTACTCATGAAGAATTGCTACCAAACTCAGTACTTTACTCACTGTCACATACACACACACACACACACACACACTCCTAAATTTATACTTCAGATTAATTTGGGGTTTTTTTTTTAGGTGGGTAAGGCAATGGGGTCAAGTGGCTTGCCCAAGGCCACACAGCTAGGTAATTATTGAATGTCTGAGGCCAGATTTGAACTCATGTCCTCCTGACTCCAGGGCCGGTGCTCTATCTACTGCACCACCCAGATGCCACTTCAGTTTAAATTTAAACTTAAGTGTGCCATACTTTTCAGAGAGTTAGTTGTTAAACGTTTACCAGCACAGCCACTTACTTGAACAAAGATGTTCCTGGCTTTAGGGTCAACTCTCTATCCATTTTTTTCCGGAGTCAAATAAAACAAGGTTAATCTACTTTGCCCAATGAAAGCCATTAAAACATTGAAAAACAGTTGTAGGGCTACTAGGTGGCACAGTGGATAGAGCACCAACCTTGGAGTCAAAAGTATCTGAATTCAAATCTGGCTTCATATAATTAATAATTATTTAGTTGTGTGATTTTGGGCAAGTCACTTAAAACCATCACCTTTTCAAAAAAACAAACAAACAACAAACAACAAAAAACCAGTTATGATATCCATTCTGATCTCCTCTTCCCCAGAATAAACATCCCTAATTTCCCTATCAACCTTATCATCAAGTGGCATAATGTTCATTTCTCTTAATATTCTGATCCTCCTCCTTCCCTGGAAACATTCTGACCTATTTGTATCTTTTCTAAATACGACATCCAGAAATGAACACCATACTACAGGATAGGCCATAGGTGAACTTAATTTTTCAGTTCACACCCAAGTCAAGATATCACCTGTATGTCATTGGTCCTCTATGAAGATGAAGGATAAACAACAACAGCTATATGAATTCAACCCAGTATAATAAAGCATTTTGGTCTGTTGGGGCATATTATTGACTTATAGGCTACTAAGACTCACAGATCTTTTTCAATTATTTCTATATTAATGAAAATGATTTTTGATTCAAATTTAGAAATGTATACTTATCACTTTTACATATCATCTTTTGATAGGCTGGTCATTCTATATAGACTTTCTCCCTTGGAGAGTTTATCTAATCCCATGTTTCCAATTATTTCCTCACAGAATCACAGAATATTAGATGAGAGAAATATCAAAAGTCATCCAGTCTAGCCCACACATAAACAGGAATTTCCACTGTATGTTATACCTAAAAAGTAGCAATCCAGCCCTGACTTAAAAACTTCTAATGAGATCCATTATCCCCTAAGGTGGCCTGTTCTACTTTACAGTGACTTGAATAGTTAAGAAAGTTTTTCATATATTAAGTATAGATCTACCACTGTTCCTATTTATGCCTTCTAGGGATACATAGAACAACCTCTACTCTCATTTCCCATGAAAGTCTTCAAAGAAGATAGAAATCATAACCCTATAGGTCTTGTCTTTCCCAGATTTAAGATTTCTTCTTCAGAATCCTAGCTAGGGCACTCTACTATTGTAAATAGTGATTGTTTCAGATTCCTTTGACATCTAAGTGGCTTATTTTACTTCCTGACTATTCCCTACCAAGCTCTATTCTCCTACTTTCTGGGCACTTACTATTCCAGAAACAATTAAATTTTCTGTTCTAGAAAGGGTTATCAATCTATTCCACTGTGGTTCAACTCACCGTTTCTATAACTTATCAAAACAAAATGTTTTAAGGGGCAGCTAAGTGGCACAGTGGATAGAGCACCAGCCCTGCAGTCAGGAGTACCTGAGTTCAAATCTGGCCTCAGATGCTTAATAATTACCTAGCTGTGTGGTCTTGGGCAAGTCACTTAACCCCAATGCCTTGCGCAAAAAAAAAAAAACTATAAAGAAATGTTTTGTTCTATCAATTAAAGTAGAATATAAGGTCTTGAGGACAGAAACTGGCTTCTATTTGCATATACCAAATTTAACAGCATAATTGCCACATAGTAAATACTTTTTAATTTTTTTATTCATTCATTAGACACACCCTATTTCTTCAAGTGATCATCATATCAGCTAATTAACACAGTGAATAAAGAGCTAGACCTAGAGTCAGAGAGACCTGAATTCAAATTCTGCCTCAGATACTTACTAACTGTATGACCCTCGCTCTCAGTTTCTTCATCTGTTAAACAGGGATAATACCAGCATATACCTTCCAGGTTGTAAGGATCAAATTATTTGCAAGTGTTATATAAATCCTAGCTAATGACATTATCAAAAATTGTGTCAAAATTCCTCACCAATCTGATTATTCTATTTCTCACATTTTCTAGATTTTTAATGTCCTTCCTAAGATGAAATGACCAAAATTAAAGAAAAGTCAACAGAGACAGTCTGAACAAGATGGTACAATGAGATTATCACTTCCTTAATTCTAGATACTATAACTCTCTTAATGTAGAGTAAAGATATATTAGCTTTTGAAATTGCTATAATATAATATTTTATTCATATTAACTTTGAAATTCATTAAAAATATGAAATAGTTTTCAGATAAACCATTATTTGAACATGCCTCAAGAAGATTTTTTTACCCAAATATAAAACATTATTCCTATTACTGGATAATAGAACACAAGGAGGAAAATCATTGTAAAAGGACTGGAAAGATAGAAAGGAGATAGGTGATGAAGGTCTTCAAAAGTCAAAGAGAGTATAATTCCTACTAAATTCTAATAGGGCAAAAAATATTCAAATAAGTATAGCTAAGGTGCATCATATAGAATGATGGATATGAATTTAGGAAGGCCTGAGTTCAAATATAACCTGAAAAACTTACCAGTTATATGAAACTAAACAAATCACAGTCACTGTCTGCCTCAATTTCCTCAACTGTTAAATGGGAATAACAATAGCATCTACTTGCTAGTGTTATTATAAGGATCAAATGAAATAAGATTTATAAAATGCTTATCACAGTATCTAGTTTATGGTAGTGCTAAATATAATGGTATATTATACTTTAATATAAAATGTTAAGTATAATACTGTTCCTTTTAAATTTCATCAATATATCTGGCACAATATTCTAACCAATCTTTTTGAATCTTGTCATCTAATAAATTAGCTATCCACCCTATATCAGATATGCCTTTATCAATGACATTGATTAAACTGTTGAATAGCATAGAAGAGAGTCATAACTCTGAATTCTGGCACCTAGGACTAACTCAGAAGTTGTTAGGAAAAGCCACTACTTGATTCACATGCAGGAAAAAAATCTCAAGACTTGACCTTTGGTGATCAGTGAACTTCACTCACTGCAACAGAGGGCATTCTTACTAGCCATTCTGTCAGATGGAGTCATGGTGCAGGGAAAGAGTGACACTTCCCCAAAAAACCAAACCTATCCTGAAATAACACAGTCATTAATCTCTGTCCCTAGTCCTTGGGATGAGGTTAGGGGTAAGGATAAATATCAGGCAGAGATGTGGCAGCCGGTAAAAGCATTGTAAGCAACCATTTTGCTGTTTGTCCCTCTCCTCTAAGGTATTATCTGTCCTTCCCAGCTTCATGTCTTCACATGTGATATGCTGTCATCCATATCCCTGATAAAAATATTGACCACTACAGAACCAAGGATATATTCTGAGGCACTCCAGAAGAAATTTTCTTCTAGGTCGATCAGTTCAAAAGTACTCTTTGTATCTAATCATTCAAAAAATTCTTTTTTTTTCAATCCCCAAGGATAGCTGGAAAACTTTGTCAAATGATATGCTAAAATCTATTGATGCTATGTATATGACATTCTAGTTATACTGTCAAAAAAGAAATAAGGGTAGTTTAGTATGACCTAATCTTAAGGAAACCATTCTGGCTCTTTGTAATCACTTCTATATAGTATAAGTTATTTCTAGAAATACTATATAGTATAAATTATTTCTAGAACTATGTGGTATGTAGATTTTCTCTGCCTTATTTTTTTCTTGAAATTGAAAAAATATTGTCCTACATGCATTCAGTCCTATACCTCTCTCTTTCCCTGTGATTCTTCAAAGATCACCAGAAATCACTCCGTAATCATCATCAACAATAAGAAGAAGCACCATTTTTAAAGAACATGCTATGTATTAGATACTGTGTTAAACATTAGGGATGCAAAGAAATATAAATAATTGGCTTCTGCCAATTAGAGGCTTAAATTCTAATAGGGCAAAAAAAACATTCAAATAATTAAGTATACCTAAGTGGTTCATCATATAGAATGCTGGGCATGAATTCAGGAAGGCCTGAGTTCAAATTCAACCTGAAAACTTACTAGTTATGTGAAACTGGATAAGTCAAAATAACTGTCTACCTCAATTTCCTCAACTGTAAAATGGGTATAACAATAGTATCTACTTGCTAGCATTGTTGCAAGGATCAAATGAAACAAAATTTCTAAAGTGCTTATCACGGTATCTGACTTATGGTAGGCGCTACATAAGCAATATCTGTCATTATAATAATAATTATTGTATACATTATGATGATATTATTATTATTGTTGTTATACAGAGGAAAGGCACGAAGAAGGTGAGGAAGAAAGTTCTTTTGCAGAACATGGAATTTGAACTGAGTCTTCCAGGAAGCCAGAGGGAGAGATGAGGAGAGATTATTCCAAGAATGGGGACAGTAAGTGAAAAGTCACCATGTATAGAGATACCATTCCTTATTCAATGAACAATAATTACAAGTGTTACTGGATGATAGAATACAAGGAGGAGAATCATTGTAAAAGGACTGAAAAGATAGAAAGGAGTTAGGTGATGAAGGTCTTCAAAAGCCAAAGAGAGTATTTTGTATTAAATCTTGGAAATAATAAGAAACCACTGGAATTGAGGATGGAGGTGGCATGATGCACAAAGACCTGTGCTTAAAGAAAATAATTATAGCAGCTGAGTAAGGATTGACTAGAGTGGGGAGAGATTGTTATTGTAATAGTTATTGCAATAGTCCAGGTATGAGATGATTCAAGTGGGAGTAGTGTCAGAGGAGAGAAGGGGCATATAGGAGAGTTGTTGTGAAGTGTGAAATGATGAAACAACAGCAGATTGGATAATGGGGTGAGTGGGAGTGAGGAGTTGAGTATGCCACTAAGGCTGAAAGTCTGAATGAGTGAAAAGAAATTATTCCCCTCAAAAGTAATAGGAAAGTTTGGAAGAGGGGAGAATTTGGGAATAAAGATTTTGAGTCCTGCTTTGAATATATTGAGTTCATCCAATGACCTCAGCAAAAAAGATTATGGATGGAAAAATGTGGGGTAGAATAAAGTTGTCAGAGGACTGAAAAGAATAGAAAGGCTAAGTTATCAAAGGCTTTGTGATATGATAATTGAACCCCTGGAAATAGATGAGATCATAAAACAAAATAACATAGAAGAAGAGAAGAGGGTCAAGGAAAAAACCTTGGAGAATACCCACATTTAGATGAACATCAAGCAAAGGATGTGCTGTGATGAAGAGAGAAAGGAGAACTAGGAGAGAGAAATGTTACAAAAGTATTAGTGAAGAGAAAGTATTCAAGAGAAGAAAGTGATTGGCAGTGTCAAAGCCTGAAGAAGGTCAGGAAGGATAAGGATAGAGAAAAGATCACTAGATTTAGCAACTAAGAGATAACTATTAAATTTTTGTTTGTTTGTTTGTTTTTTTAGGTTTTTACAAGGCAAATAGGGTTGAGTGGCTTGCCCAAGGCCACACAGCTAGACAATTATTAAGTGTCTGAGACCAGATTTGAACCCAGGTACTCCTGACTCCAGGGCTGGTGCTTTATCCACAAGGCCACCTAGCTGCCCCTAACTATTAATTTTTAAGAGAGGTTTCACTGTATGATGAGTTTGGGTGCCAGGAGGTTTAAAGATTAGAGGAAGTAGAGATATCTATTTTAAATGACCTCATCAAGGAGTTTAGCACCCAAAGGGAAGAGAAATGTGTGATGAAAATGGGGGTGAATAGATGATCTAAAGGTTTTGGGTTTATTTTTAAGAAAGGAGGAGACAGGGGGCAGAGCCAAGATGGCAACAAGAATGGATCGTGTCTTAGGTGCTCTCTCATAAAACTTCTAAACTAAGAACTCTAACTAAATTTTTGAGAGACAGAACCCATAGAGGGACCCAACAAGGCAGTTCTCCTACTCAAGGTAACCTCAAAAAGAGCAGAAAAGCTCTGCTCCCCAGGGTCAGAGGGGCAGCCTGCCAGAGGGGTGGCCTGCCACAGCGAAAGAACTCCAGCCTCCCGAGGCAGCACCAGAGCACTGGGAGCCACGGCTCACAGCAACGGGGGAGTTTCCTGAGCTACGCCTGGGGGAGCACCGGGCACAAATTGGGGGAACAGCAGGGGGACCTCTGCCAGAGTGAGCACGTGAAGCCCAGGCCTCAGGGCACACAGATTGCAGCATGGCCAGCTCAGCTGAGTTCCAGGAAACAGAAGCAGGCAGAGCCGGTGAGCAGGAGCCCCCAGGGCATGAGCCCATTTTGCTGAAGGAGGGGAGTGAAGAGAGAGAGACTGCCGAGCTCTGTCCTCTGTCCCTGGAACTGGACGCTGAGGTTCTGACCCCATTCAGATCCTGATCGCAGTCTAGGCCTCCCCGCATAGAACATCAGGGGCCCCTTCCACCTCAGCCCTATGGCAGAGGGGGGGTGCATATGGTCATTCACAGACCAGGAGGGAGGACAGAGCCTCACACACTGAGACCCTTGTGGGAGTGTCCCAAAAGCTCAGGAAGCACCCCAAAACCAGGCTCAGGCTGGGAAAATGAGCAAGCAGAGAAAAAAGAGGAACACCATTGAGAAATATTTTGCATATGAGCCCAAGAAGGATCAAAATACTCAGTCTGAAGATGAGGAAGCACAAGTTCCTGCATCTAAAGACTCCAGTAAAAACAGAAATTAGGCTCAGGCTATAACAGAGCTCAAAAAAGACTTTGAAAATCAAATGAGGGAGTTAGAAGAAAAACTGGGAAAAGAAATGAGAGAGATACAAGAAAAACATGAGAATGAAGTCAGCAGCCTAGTCAAGGAAATCCAAAGAAAATGCTGAAGAACATAGCATGCTAAAAACCAGCTTAGGTCAAATGGATAAAACAGTTCAAAAAGTTATTGAGGAGAAGAATGCTTTAAAAAAATCAAAATTGGCCAGATGGAAAAAGAGATAAGAAAACTCTCTGAGGAGAACAAATCCTTCAGACAAAGAATAGAACTCAGGGAGATTTATGAATTTATGAGAAACCAGGACTCAATACTTCAAAACCAAAAAAAATGAAAAATTAGGAGAAAATGTGAAACATCTCATTGAAAAAAAAAACAACTGATATGGAAAATAGACTTAGGAAAGATAATTTAAAAATTATTGGAATACCTGAAAGTCATGATCAGGAAAAGAGCCTTGACATCATTTTCAAAGAATTACTTCAGGAAAATTGCCCTGATATTCTAGAAGCAGAGGGCAAAATAGAAATGGAGAGAATCTGCTGATCCCCCCAAGAAAGAGATCCCAAAAAACCAATAGGAATATTATAGCCAAATTTCAGAACTCCCAAGTCAAAGAGAAAATAGTACAAGCAGCCAGAAGGACACAGTTCAAATATCATGGAGCTGCAGTCAGGATCACACAGGACTTACTTAGCAGAAACTACATTGGAAGCTTATAGGGCTTGGAATATAATATACTGGAAGGCAAAAGAGCTTAGAATGCAGTCAAGAATCAAATACCAAGCAAGGCTGAATGTCCTCTTCCAGGGGAAAAGATGGACTTTCAATGAATCAAGGGAATTTCAAATGTTCCTGTTGGAATGACCAGAGCTGAACAGAAGGTTTGATCTTCAGATACAGGACTCAGGTGAAGCATGGCGATTGGAGGAGAAGGATAAAATATGAGGGACCTGATGATGATGAACTGCATGTATTCCTGTATAGAAAAATGACACTGATAATACTCATATGAACCTTCTCAATTAATAGAGCAGGTGGAGGGAACTTTTATAGTTAAAGTACAGGAGAAAGCTGAATTTGAAGATAAAATATGGTGTAAAAATGGAGTCAATAGAAAAAAGGGAAATGTAATGGGAGAAAGAAAAAGGAGAGGGGGAATAGGCCAAGATATTTCATATAATAAGATCTTTCTTTATTACAATGAGCTATTGCAATGATATGGAAGGGGGGAAGGCAAGGGGGAATGAGGGAATCTTCGCTCTCATCAGAAGTGGTTAGGAAAGGAAACAGCATATATACTCAATGGGGTATAGGCATCTGGAGTAAGAAGGAGAGGGGGGGACAGGGGGAAGGGGGTGATGTGAGTGATGAAGGAGAGGATGGACCATGGGGGGAGAGTGCTCAGATATAACACATTTTCTTTTTTACTTATTGCAAGGGGCTGGGATTGGAAGGCCTGTCCGGGACCATAGGGCCAGGTGGATGCTGGGCCTAAGGGGTGGTATGGGGGCTCAGGGCCTCTTGGCCCCAGAGCCGGGGATCTGTCTGCTGTGCCACTCAGCTACCCTACAGCAGAGTCAGAATGAAAGGAGAGAGAAAATATAGTACACAGTAGTGGAGAAATATGAAAGGAGGGAGTTGTGATCAGCAATGGCAACGTTGGAAAAATATGGGAGTAACTTCTGTGATGGACTTATCATAAAGAATGAGATCCACCCATGACAGAGTTGTTGGTGTTGGAACAAAGACTCAAGCACATTTTTTATTGTTATTGTTTGGGGGAGGGTGCAGGGCAAATGGGGCTGGGTGGCCTGCCTGGGGCCGCATAGCAGGGTGATCATTGGGTGTCTGAGGCCAGATTTGGACCTGGGTGCTCCTGGCTCAAGGGCCAGTGCTCTATCCTCCACCCAGCCACCCCTACTATTATTACTATTTTATTTTATTTTGGGTCTTTTTTTTACTTTTTTTTGGTTTTTGCAGGGCAGTGGGGTTGGGGTGGCTTGCATGTCACACAGCTCGGTGATTGTTGGGTGTATGGGGCCGGATGTGGGCTTAGGTGCTCATGGCTCCAGGGTTGGTGCTCTGTCCATTGCACTACCTGGCCATACCTACAATTATTACTATTATTTTTTTATTTTAATTTTTTTCTCTCCCCTTTATCACTCAAATGAGTCTATATTCGGGGGGTATTTCATTTAAACAAGAATATTTTATTAATGTATAAAAACATTATTTGTACAAAATGAGAATAAATATTAAATAAAAAAAGAAAGGAGGAGGCATAGAATTTTTGGAGGCAACAGGGAAGTGACTAGGGGAGAGAGACAAACAGAGAGAGAGAGGTTGAAGATTAGTGGGAAAAGTAATCCACTGGAAAACAGAATGGAATCAAGGGTGTAGAGAGAGGTTTGTCTTGGTAAGAAGATTGATGTTTTCTTCTAAAGGAAGAGAAAGTGAGAGAAGATATTTGAGAGATGAGTGAAAAGAAAATAAGAAGGAACTGTTAGCAAATGGCCTTAAATTTTTTTAGTGAAGTATGTGGCAAAGCCCTCAAATAAAAGAGTTGGGACAGAAGATGACTTGGGAAACTTGAGGAGACATGAAAAGATTTGGAACAGCTACTTACTGAAGTACTATTGTAGTTTGCTTACTGTGGTGAACTAGTGAATTGATCAGGGATTTGTAAAAGATTTTCCTTGCTGGAGTGAGTTCCCAATTGCAATTATGAAACATAAATATGCACAAACTCAGTTAACATAATTTTATGATTTTCTCCAGTTTTATTAAACAATATATATTTAGGAGAAATAATTGAGAATATTGGAAGTAATTTCAAGTTGAAACTTTCTAAGGCAGTATTAGTTAATAGGTTAAAGTACCTAAGGACTTGATTATAAATGATAGAATTGGTCATCAGTCAATTCTTCCTATACCCTCAGATGTAGTTTGTCTGGGTCAGACAACGGTCAGAAACATATCTGAAAGTCAAATACAGCAGAATTGGTTTCCCCCAACAATGCACTTAACCTAAAATTTCCAAATGAAGGGCTTGGCTTTCCAGGTGTACACCAATTCTTTTATCATGTCAACCCACAAAGATATTCCTTGAAACTAAAATCATAAATCAGCAATATAGCACCGTATCCAAACAACTCATCAACGTCATTCTCGGTAACCATAAAATAAAAACATATTAGATAAAAGGAATGAAGGGAAGGGGGAAATAATGAGGGTGAAGCACTGTTCAGTAATAAAAGTTAGACTTGTGACTCTGAATGTTTGAAACAGAGGTAAAGGGATTTTTCAATGTATTGCAGATTGATCAAAGATTAGAGAGAAAAAATGTATTTTATCTTTCCTGTTTGCAAGGAAGCTCAAATGAAATCTTTAAAATCAAATAGAAAAGCCAGAAATTTTTATAAAGGAATTTTTCCCTTTAAAAAAAGTCAGATCTAGCTGCATTTAACGTAAAAGGTGTGGGAAAGAGATTTGAAGCATAGGCAGGTGTTCGGGAGTAATCCTCCATAGAAGCTAAATGCCTGCTAAGATGAAAGGAGGAAAATTACATTTGGGCCATACACTTGCCCCTCCCCTTCATTAGGCTACAGATTAAGTATTGGATAAAGCTATACCAAATCATTGTGTGCAGTATTTTTTTAATCACCAGGAGACCATGGCTAAAAGAAGAAAAAGAGGGGAGGAAATATTAGTATTTGGAGTATTTTAAATGCTCAGGAAGAGGTTGCCAATGTGACAATTACTAATAAATATTGGATTGATTTAATTCACTGAAAAGTGTTAGGTTCCTTTACTAAAATTACAGAATCTAAAAATTAACATACCCACTTTCACTTCCATCCCTATCAGGCTATATTGTGAGAGACTCTCCCTATATGAAACTGTCTAATTACATCCTTCCATATCCACTGCATTGGCATGACTCATTCAGTTGTTAACTAGAGGGATACCTTACTCTGAATAGATTCTTTGAACAGAAGTTCAAAAATCCATAAACTTGCAGGTGGAGTTGGAAGATTCTTATAGATCATCTAGTCAACTTCTTCATTTTACAATTGGGGAAAAGAAGACCTAGAGATTAAATGATGTGTCTAAGGTTACATAGGTAGGAAACAACAGAGCCGGAATTTGATTCCAAGGGTTTTAACCCAAGTTCCTATACCCTTTTCTTTGTGTTGCATTTCCTTAAGCTCTAGAGGTTTAAATGCTAGGTTCCTGGACATATGATACTTTGCTCTAGAGGTTTATAATATGGCATAGTGAATTTGAAGTCAAGAAGCCTCAAATTCTAATCTCACCTTTGTCATTTACTAATTGGCTGAGTCAATCTCTCTGAGTCCATGGAACATATCTCACAGGATTATTGGAAGACTCTCATGAGAGCATGTCAGTAAAGTGTTTTGAAAACTCTAAAATGTTATGTGAATGACCAATAGTCTTATTAGTATAATTGTCTTTCATTTTTATGTCCATAAGTGACTCATGAAATAAAAAGCTAGAATGTTTTTCAAAAAGAACTCAAAAGGGGCGGTTAGGTGGTATAGTGGATAGAGCACTGGCACTGGATTCAGGAGGACCTGAGTTCAAATGTAACCTTAGACACTTAATAATTGCCTAGCTGTGTGACCTTGGGCAAGCTACTTAACCCCATTTGCCTTGCAAAAAACAAAAAAATAACTCAAAGATTGCTAATAATTATATACTTTCTTAGAGCATTGACCAATATTGATATTTTTTAATGTTATGAAGTTGGAAAAAGCACTAATAAGTCAACACCCTCTAGAGTATCTGAATCACATTTGTATTATTATCTCAAAACACACGCACACACATACATACACACACATGCACAGATATACATGATAAGGAAGTTATAGATACAGAAGGACAATTCATGGTTACCTGAAAGCAGTGAATAAGAAAGTTGACCAAAATAGTTTTATGTCCATGTAAAAGTAACAAGAATCATTTCATCTGATCCTTGGTCAAATCACTTTACAAGGTTCTTAATGAGTATCAACAAGAAAACTATTATGAAGAAAACTTTCACTTAACAAGCAAACCTCTGTTTCATTAGATCAAGGCCTAGAAAAATTATGTAAAGAACCCAGTCCTTCAAACTAAGTCAACATAATAAACCTTGACACTTAACCACTTCAATAGAAAACTGGGAGACAGATGAAGACAGCAAGTATGTTGGAAAATATGATCAAGGATTAAGAAATTAAAGAGGTCAATAGCTGGTAGTCTTCTTAAAAGCTTCACACCTATACATCATGAATGTTTTCTTTGAAAGGAGTTAAAAGACACTGTATGCAGTATGCTATGATAGCATCATTAAAAATAAATGGACTATTTTAAGAGTCAAGAATCAACTAATTACACAACTAGCATTCATCTCAGAATCATATATCAGATTATTGATTAATGAAAAGAAAGGTCAAGTTAATGCCAACATAGAAACAAGGATAAAAAGTAAATATTGTATGCTGTTATCATGGATTTTATGAAAATCCAATCTTTTTAAACAAGTTGTCAACTATGAACATTGGAAAATTAAGGAAACAATAGAAATTGACTGTTAATTGTTACTATTTCTTGAAGAATTTTAACTTATACAAAACAGTGCTCATAAGAAGAGAGTTGAAAGAGCTAAAGATATACCTAAGAAAACAAATACTTAAACTCCTTAATAAGTACAAAACTGGGGCAAAGGACATAGAATGTTCTTCAAAAAGAACTCAAAAGGGGGTGGCTAGGTGGTGTAGTGGATAGAGCACTGGCCCTAGAGTCAGGAGGACCTGAGTTCAAATCTGACCTCAGACACTTAATAATTACCTAGCTGTGTGGCCTTGGGCAAGTCACTTAACTCACTGCCTTGCAAAACAAAAACAAAAAAAAATACAAAATTATAAACAACCTTTTGGGAAAGAATGATTTTAGAATAGAATATCATTTACAAAACATTGTGGAGGAAGATGACAGAATAGAAGGTATAGTATCACCAGAAAGAAAAAAGGAAGGGAAGGAGGAAGGGAGAGAAGAAGAAAGGGAGGGAGGGAAGGGGGGGAGAGAAGAGAGGGAGAGGAAAGAAAGGAAGAATTTATGAAGCTCCTACTATGTGCCAAGCTCAATATAATCATATTCCATACAAAGTAGCCAGAGAATACTTGTGTGATAAGCATGACTAGAATGCCAACTGAGCATGACCTAAGGTTAGTATCATTAGGAGACTACACAAGCACTCAGAAATCAACTTGAAGAATATTTCATAACATCATGGAACTGCAGACTTAGAGCTGGATGTTAAACTAGAAGTCCAACCCTCTTATTTTAAAGATAAAGATAACAAGATCCAAAGAGATGAAATGATTTGCCCAAAGCCACAATACTAGTAAAGCCTGTATTTGAACCCCCATGCTCTAGCTACAAATTTATTAAATTTTCTACTGAACTTGGAGGGTAGACCATTCCAGGAAAATTCTTAAATTTAAAAAAAAAGATTTGTTTTACTCCAAAAAAGGCAACTGAGAACAAGAAACTACTGACTCATATTCTGGATTTATTTTCTCTATAAAATTTTATAAGAAAAGTCTATGTTCGGTGGCTAGGTGGTTCAGGGGATAGAGCACCAACCCTGGAGTCAGGAGTACCTGGGTTCAAATCCAGCCTCAGACACAAAATAATTACTTAGATGTATGGCCTTGGGCAAGCCACTTAACCCCATTTTCCTTGCCAAAAAAAACTAAAAACAAATCTATGTTTACTTCAAAGGTATTCTTTATGAAAACATTAGAAGGACCAGGCATAGTGATGTACTTCTATAAACCCTGCTGCTAGAGAGACTAAGATTAGTGGGTTGCTTGAACTCAGAAGCTGTGAATTATAGAAGGGTTAAAACTAATAGCTTATACATACTAATTAAATCATCAATATGGTGAATGACTAAGAGAAGTGAGAGACCACTAGGCAACCCAGATCAGAAAAAAGAGCAGGTCAAAGTTTCCATATCAATCCTCAACAGGATTGGCTCATGAATGACTACTACACTTCTGACCTGGTCAAAAAAGAAAAGAAAATCAGTCTCAAAAAGAAGAGGGGGAGGAGAAGGAAGGAAGGAAGGAATGAAGGAAGGAAGGAAGGAAGGAAGGAAGGAAGGAAGGAAGGAAGGAAGGAAGGAAGGAAGGAAGGAGGGAGGGAGGGAGGGAGGGAGGGAGGAAGGAAGGGGAGATTAGAGAGAAATAGACTATGGTACATCTATAACATCACACATCAGACTAAGAAATTTAAAGACAATAAGATGTATGTTACTTTTTTATAAAGCATTTTACTTGATAGAACAAAATGAATCTTCAAGGACTATATTTAGTCAAGGGGTCTCAGACACACATATTAAAATTATTCAAGTTTATAACAGATTCAAATATGGAGATGACTAACAATCCACTGAGTACTTACTTCATCTTAGGAAATTTCCTCCAAAGGCCTATGATCTCATCAGCATAGCTAAGCTCCAGGTTAGGAGTTCTCTATTCACAGAAGAGATCAATAAAAGAGACCTTTTAGGCATGAAAATTAGATATTTCCTCTACCAAGAGGAGATCAAAGCATCTGTCTTATCCTTGTTATGCAAACACTGAGAGTTATTGTGACTAAAATAGTCATCACCCTGAAACCAAACTTCTGCTGGTGGACCTTGCCAATCTTAGTTGATACGTAGACAATATACATAAGGGCCTTCTAGAATTTGTTATTTGCTGGTAGTACAAACACTTCAGTTTACAAATGAGAAAACTGAGGTTCAGAAAAGTTAAGTGACTTGCCCAATTTCACATGACCCAGGATGGCATGAGCACATAGTGGCATATATATAGATGAAGTCACATGTCAAGAGCTACAGGACTAGTAAGTTTCAGGCAGAATTTGAACCCAAATTTTCCTGATTTCAGGTACAGCATTCTATTTGCTAAATTCCTTTGCCTTTGACATCACTGACCCATAGATATCAGACCACATGTAAGATTGGTAAATGCAAACCAAGTTCAGACAAGACAAATCTTTTTTACAGTAAGATTCCCTGAATGTTCCTATTCACATACAACTATAATGAGTCTATATCAGAGAAGCAGGTAAGTGTCTAGGCTCAACTTTTGCCAAAGTGAGTTGGTCAATCAGTCCCTTCCTCTTCTGAAATCTATCTCTCAGTGAAACACAAGTCTCCTTTCAACACAAAAAAGTAACAATGTCCTTGTTCTTCTACAACAACAGGTTGAGAATACATGGGTCACAGATACCCCAGTCTTCAAATACAATAAAAGATGGTAGATGTTTTTGGCATCTTCCTGCCCAGATTTTTATTTCTCCTCAGTGAAGAGTATAATTTCTTTTCTTTGATAGAAATTTTATTTTATTTTTCCAATGGCATTCGAAGGTAGTTTTTCAACATTCATCAATTTGCAAATTTATTTATGAGTTCCACATTTTTCTACCACCCTCCCTTCCCTCCCCCATTCCCATGGAGGCAAACAGTCTGATAAAAGTTGTACATGTATAATTGTGTTTATCAGATTTCCATATTAGTCATGCTGTAGAAGAGGAATTATAACCAAGGGTAATGAAAAGAATCATGAGAAAGAAAGGGAAAACGCAAAAGAAGTTTTTAAAAAGTGAACGTGGCATATACTTTTCTCTGCATTCAGACTCCATGTGGATGTGGATGGCATTGTCCATAGCAGATCTCTCAAGATTATCCTTCATTTCTAAACTGCTGAGACTAACTACATCATCATCATAGTTAATCATCTCACACTGATGTTGTTAATGTGTATAATGTTAAAGAGTACAGTTTCTAAAGGATACAATTTATATTCTTAGAAAGTTAGATCAGGTATCTTGTGACTTGCCCATGCTCACATGGCATTTGTCAGAGGAAGGACTTCAACCTAGATCTTCCTGATTCCAAAGTCGGTTCTTAGCCATTAATTCACATACTTCCTATGTACTTAATTTAAAATTTCTGGATTTATTCTCCATTAATGCAGAACACAATTCCCCTATATCTACAGAGAAAAATATTGTAGATGAAAAATTCTTCACTCTCCAACCAGCTTGGTTGTGATGAACTTCTCCAGTCTTAGTTCATCTGGTCCTTTAAGGACAGGTATAATTTCCATAAATAAAAAGGCAAAAAGGTTTCCTGGGAATTAGGGGTGATATAAGAAACACTCAAAACTGAGATAACATAAATAGAATATTTTAATGAGAACAAAAAGCTGGTAGAGATGAAATAAGCCTGGAAAGGTAGTTTGGGTACAGATTGTAGAAATTTCCATATGCCAGCCCAAGGCATTTGTGGTTTATTCTTTTCTCTAAAGTCTTTTTTTTATTTTTTTCCTCTAAAGTCTTAAACTCAAAAAACTGTCATTTTATTATTTGTGATCTAGTGCCTCCCTTAAGTTTCCCATATTCCTCTCTTCTTGAATGCAATGATTCATTTCAGCGATTCATTTCAATAAACAATTATTAATCACCTATTATATTCAAGGCATCATTCTGAGTACATGAGATAGTACACTATTATGTAAAGAACTTTGACTTTGCCATCAGAAGACTGGGATTCATGTCCTGGATCATCATTGGATCTAGACTCAAAAACTTCTGAAGGTTTAGGACCTACTAGAATTTGTCTTTGCTGCCATAATCTTCTAAAGTTCTGGACCACCCCACCCCCCTATATCATATCAATGCACATTATAAGAAAATAGTTCCTAGGTCCCACTGGGTTTTACTCCCTAGGCAGTTGTTAGTCTTATCTACACTATTTGCAACTCTGCAGAAAAATCAGTCTAAAAAGACACACAACTAGTAAGCAGCAGAGATGGCACTCAGTCAAGAACTGTGATTATGTAGATCCACTGCCGACCATTACCCAGTTGACATCTCATGCCTGTTTTCACTACAGTGAGAGGGTGAAGGAGACACATGGGAGCAGGATAAAAGTCAGTACTGAAGGAAGTCTAAAGTTCAAATCAAGTATTGTCCCCATGGGACCATCCATGCTCCCAGGTATGTTCCCTCCCACTGTGACACAGAAGGAAACAACATAGCATAGGGAGTATGCAATCAAGTCAGCAGAACACTTGAATCTTCTCCCTTTCAACTCATCCCCACTTCATTATCCACTCTAATAGAGGGGAGTGGTACTACAGAGGATCCAAAAATAATTTATACTGGACTTTGGAATGTAGCCTATGATTTTCTTTGCAAAAGAATTTTTCTCCGAGTAAAACTAGGTTGCATTTCCTTGGCACACATTAATTGGTGCTAGTGGGGAGGCAGCCCAGAAGCCTGCTGAGCAGTATTGGAGAAGCAAGCTTCAATTTCAAAATGTGTTTCAGATCACCTAGAGTAGATATCCAAGAGTTGACTAAGTCTCCTAAGTCATGAGTAAAGCCTCCACACTGGGGGAGAGATGTACAGCCAGAGGGAAGTGGATACAGCCCAAAAGCCATGTACCATGCCATTCAGAAGCTCCATAGGGTCGCTAGGCAAAACTTACAAATGACCTCTGCACTGAGGTCTCATGCTAATGCCAAAAAGGAATTTTCATTCAAAATGTTATGTCCAGTTTGTCAAATTCCCCCAACCCCAAAATTCACTAGTAGCAGAGGAAAAAGAACCCACACTGTATGTTCAGTGCCGAATTTTTAAACATCCATAACTTTGTTATTTTAGAACCAAATTTCTTCAAACAAGGCAAAGCGCACATTCCACATTCAGGGTTATGTACCAGGGATGCCAAGTTTGAAGATTCAAAACAAACCTGCTTTTGAGTAATAGAAGCACAAAAAAAGCACTTGAATACTTTCTGACCTATTTCAAAAAAAATGTAATTTTTGTTTTAACATGTTGATAACTCTAAAATGGTTAAATGAGTTTGCATTCAACTTTCCAAAATAAATCCATTTGGGACCAAGGCTAAGTCTTAAGGAGAAGCCAAGAAAACCTGAAGGATTCCAGATGAGGTGTGGAGCAAGCAGATACCAAACATTCTTGCTAGTTAGCACCAACTTGACCCTACTTTGTTGTGGAAATCATTTCATTATGAAATAGGAGGTGAATTAGGAGAATAGTCAATTAGGTGACTAGTCAACAATGAAATATTCATTCTCCACTAATCTCATCAACTGATTTTGACAGTTTTCCTGGTAGAAATCCCAAGACGAGGATTTCAATTTCTAGATATTACAGTTTCTCTCATCTGTAAAATGGGTACAGGATAGCTCTTAAATTATCTACTAAGGTATTGTACTATTAATAAATTTATATTAATTACTAGAATAAATTAAAATACCCATCCCCTATCTGAAAAATGACAAACATAAATCTCATGAGAAGTCTCTTCTTTGAGTAGCCAAGAGATTGCCAATCAATTAGCAAGTACTTGCTAGTTATCAAATATTTTACTAGATACTAGAAATGTTCCCAAGTGTCAAATAATTTACCATCTAATTGAAGCTAATTATAACTTATATTTAAATCTTGTTATAGGCATTAAAATGTTTTATGTGCATTTCATTCAAATTTTATAATAGTTCTGGTGACATATAAAGTGCAAATATTTTAAAGATAAGGAAGTTGATGCTTAAAGATTACTTGTGAAGTAACTGGGTGGTGCAGTGGATAGAGCACCAGCCCTGGAATCAGGAGGACCTGAGTTCAAGTAGCCTCAAACACTTAATAATTACCTAGCTGTGTGACCTTGGGCAAGTCACTTAACCCCATTGCCTTGCCAAAAAAAAACCTAAAAAAAAAGATTACTTGAGGTTGAAAAATTTGGATAGTAAGAAAAACCAGAATTAAAATCCAAGTCTTCTGCCTCTAAATGCAAAGCTTTTTATTCTATACTCTATGCAAAAGGTCTTACATATACTAGGGACTTAACAAGCATTAAATCGAATTATATTAAACTCAAGACAGACATGAGAAACTTAAGGAAGGTCTAGATCAGAGAATAAAACTCTAGGACTGGATAAAGAAAAATTATAGAAAAGACTAAAGCCCAAATTCCCACATAAGGCATTTTAAACCTTTTATTAACTATACTCAACCAGGCTCATCTCACTTTTACCAGTCCTTTGTTGTCACCAGAATTATCTATTTTCACTTTGAGTTTTCTTTGTTTCCCTAATCACTCTCACTCCCAGAATAATACACTTTTCCTTTTTTAAATAATTCTTTAAGGCTCATTTCAATTATCACTTGCTCCCTGACCACCCTAACCTGATGCACTCTCTCCATTCCTAGACCTAGTATCTCTGAAACTTATTTGGGATTTGATATTTCTGCCCTATTCTGTGAGATTTTAATCTCTTTATATACATCTGTCTTATTGCCCTAACTGGATAGTAATCTCTCTGAAGGCCTTACATTACTTTATATCTCTGAGAGGCAATGGCATAATTAAAAAAAAAAAAACTGAAGCAAGTATCAGGTTTCGAATCTCAGCATTTACTACTGTGTGACCCTAGAAGAAATCTCTTAACTGATTTAGTTTCATCATTTAGAAAATGTGAATAACAACACTCTACCCACCCAACTGTTGCAAGGAATGTTCTTGGTGAATGCCAAAAACATATTAAATATGAGTTATCATTAATCTTCTTCAATACCTTTTACACAATAGATATATTTAATAGATAGCTGGCCAACTGCTAGATTAAGCATAATACAATGAACCTATGAATTAAACTAAGGTCAGAATATGAAGAAATGAGCAGTGTTGTCATTCAACATGTCCAATGTTCATTTGCCATGCTGAAGTAAGGGCTTCTAAGTGGCAATGGGCAATTATGAAAATTGCTCCTTTGAAACTTTTAGAATCTTGAGAAAAAAAAGTCTCCAGATTACCTTCCTGAAGGAAAAAATATACTTCTTACTATGTGCAAGCAAGAACAAAATTTCAAGGAAGCTCTAATTTAACATTTCTGTCTTTCCTAAAACATCTCTAGCATTTCATCAAATATAAAAAATAGATTTTCATTCTATTGCTGTCAAATGTTCCTTAACTTCCATCTTACAGGTACGTTAGTATGACAGACCCCCAGAGATTAAGGACTACTCGCCCATGATTACCTTCGCATGGTAATAAGTGATGCCATAATCAATATGGCATATAATAAATGCCTTATGGTAATAACTATTTTTTTAGTCAGGACTTGTGATTTCTTCTTTGTAGAGAACTCCCTGGTATGAAAACTCCCTCCATCAATCTTAATAACTTGTCTGTAACTTGTAGTCTTAGAAACTTGCCTCAAGATGTGACAGGTGGAATGATTTGTCCAGATTTACATTGCTAATGAGTAACAGAAGGACTTGAACCCAGGTCTTCCCAATTCCAAGCACATAACTCTACTCAACAAATTCCACCGTCTTTCAGTGGAGAGGGATGGAACTTTAGAGATTATATAGTCCACTTCCCCCTCACCTAAGGGCAGTTAGGTGGCATGGCACATACAGTGCTTCATTTGGAATTAGACAAACTCAAGTTCAAACCCAGCCTCAGATGATTATAATAGTTTTGTGATCCTGGATAAATCAGTTAACCTCTGTCAACCTCTTCTATAAAATGGAATTTACTCTCTTTCATTTTCCAGAAAATTAACTGAGTTTCAAGGGGGTAAAGCAACTTAAACCAAACCAACAACTTAGATTCAAATTCTGTCTCCATGTCTGTCTAATTATGAACTCTTATGCAAGTCAGTAATAAGTGGTAGGTGGCCGAATCTTGATTTGAATTCAGGTCCCCCACCTCCAAATTCAGAACTTATTTCACTATTTTGTTCTTGATGATAATTTAGTCAGGATTACACTATCCCAAGGATAAGGGGACCTGAATCACCTGGACAATTAAGGTTTTTTACCTGAATTAGATAGGAAATCACTTCCATTCTGTTTTGCTTTGTTAGTATAAAACTTCTAAGACCCCAATTTTCTGACTTCAGAGACCTAGAAACAATGATTCTATACCAACCTGGAAGAAAAAAATATTATTGTTCCAATGTTCATTTCTGCAACCATCCCAAATCCTCAGTCACATATAAATTTATCAAGATCAACACCAAGCAGCAAAATGAAATGAGTCGGCTATTATTGTCCAGAAGGTGAACAGCTCTAGAATATATTGGGATGGACATCATATGAATTGTGTTCTCTACTGGTTATGAGGATGTCACAACTGAGTTGTTGTCTATGGGAGGTGCCCAGGAGTTGGTTTTCTGACTTCAGAACTCTATCTACATTGATTCAACCAAATTCTTTTACCCCATTTGTCTCAACAATATTTGCAATACCACTTGTAAGAGTCAAGCTTGCAGTTTGTGGCCTCCTAAATTTTCTGTGCATTTATTACTTTTCTGATGCTGACCTTGTATCTAATTGGCATTGAGTTTTTAACTGTTAAACTAGTCAGCCTCAGCTAAGTTCTTGCTATGAAGGAAGAGGGTGGGAGAGTGTGCCCAAAGGGTATGTGAGAATGTAAAAACTAAACAGAGATGAATGATGGATAATATCCTCATTCATACCATTTCCTATTTCCATCAGTGGCCAAGGCCTTACAGCTTCCCATCTCCTTCCTCACTCCAACCAATACCAGTCCCTTGAATGTAAGACTGAGCAGGTCATGTCCTCAATAGCAGAAATACTGGCACCCATCCCAAGAATTCCTTGGTCCTCTTTACTGTTTCATTCACCATTTGAGTTCCTTGCTAAAGCTTTAATCATGTTTTGGCTTAAGTATGTAATAAGATGAACAGAAGGATTAGGTTCCTTTGGACTATAAGGACAGCCAGGTGGTGTAGATAGAGTTCTGGACCTAGAGACAGGAAAACAAGTTCAATATCAGTCTCATATGCTTCCTAGCTGTGTGACCTTAAACAAGTCAATTATCCAGTTGGCTTCAGCTTCCTCATCTGTAAAACGGAAATAATGAGCACCTAGCTCTGAAACTTGTTGTGAAGATCAACACAGATATTTGTAAAGTGCTTAGCAAAGTGTCCGACCTGTATAAGTGTATATTGTACTAGTTACTATTAACATTAGCTATGGGTTGCCATCCTTAGTGAAATCCTTACTAAGTAGCCTAGGAGGTATCTTCAAGACTTGACTTATCTTCCAGGAGGACAGAGTAAACATTCCCCATGTGCTGCGATGCTAATGACAATAAGAGATCTGTCTTAACTAAAAGAATTTTTTTTCCCAGAAATTTACCCAACTGTCTGAAATTCCTAACATCAAAGACCCCTGTTACCAGGCAGGGGCAATACACTAACTAATAGTAGTTTGTCTAATTAACCTCTTCTCAGTAGGAGAGCATATAGAGCTGAAGGAATGAAAAGGAGAGTCTGTTAGTAAGTTTCTGAGTGTAAAAAAGAATCCAAGAAAGAACACTGGCTAAGCAGTTAGAGATTACAGGTTCCAATCCCATTTTAGAAGTTTGTGAGACCTTGGGTAAGTCATTCATTTTCCTTAGGTATTCATTTTATCATCTATAAAATGAGAACATTGGACTAGATTGCCTTAAAGGTCACTTCCAGCCTTAGTTCTATGATTGTGTGAATATATGTGGGGGGGACTCTAAGCAGTCAGTGGAGAAAATGAGGGAATAAGGTGACTTGAGGGTAGAGGAGCTCCTGTAACAGTAACTGGATGATGGAGCCTCAAAGATCAGCTATACTTCCCCCTCAATTCAGATGAGGATTAATTCTGATTCAATATCTTCTGTTTCAGACATGGTGGGACAGAGGTCTTTCATCTGCTTAATCTGACCAGCAAGATTCCTGGGGTCCTAGTGGAAGGATGAACAGTAGTCCAAAAAGCACCCAGTGAGGCCAGGGGCATTCACCCCAGCTAACCATCCCAGAGGCAGAGCAGGCAGGTAATGGGAGAAGGGATTAGGAGGAGGGGAAGAGTCAGTGAAAAAGTATATGCAGAAGATGGAGGAAACCAGGAATTCTAAAAGGGGAGTAGAGGCATGAGATACAGCCTGCACAAAGCCAGGGAAATGGGCGGGTGCAGCTATGGCACAATGGATAGTACTGTGAGAGTCGAGAGGACCTGAGTTCAAATCTGCCCTCACTCATTTAATAATTACCTAGTTGTGTGACCTTTGGCACTGCCTTGCAAAACAAAAACAAAAACCAAGACAGGGAAATGTAGTCAGAGTAGCACATCTAAGGAACAGTAAGAAGACTAGTTTGGCTGAACTGAAGAGTATATGAATGTGGAGCAATGCATAATAAATATGGATTGATGGGCTAGCGGTAAGTGTAAAGGGAATAAGGTGACTTGAGGATAGAGGAGCTCCCATAACAGTGACTGTCAAGTCACCTTATTGTCAAATGGAGAAGAATGGTGTTGGACTCTATTCACTGATTCTTTAAAGGCACAGTACAAAAATGGAAAGCAGCAGCCTGACAAATTCTAGTTCATAGAATTATATAAAACCAGAGAAGTGGGATAGATCTTCAATGTCATCTATAGTGAAACCTCACTCCAATATCACCAACATCTAGTTCAAGCTTCATCCAACCTTCAAGCACTGAACTACAAGAAAGGATAAGCTGACTCTGTTGGAAGTCCTAAATGTCCAAAATAACCACTAGATTTATAGTTTTCTTCCCCTTATTATACCTCCCCCCTCCCTGAGCTAACATCCTTCTCCAGCTTCAAAAGGATATCTAATTAAATAGCAAGGAAAGAGTGCTGGAAGCTTCACAACATCCCCCTGGATGTATAGCCTAGACTCTATAGCTCTCCAGTACTTGGCCATGATATCAACTGATCATCCCATAAGAATCAGAAACCAGCCGTTTCCCACCACCAATCATCTGGTTTTGGAGACAGCTACAAAGCAAGCCACAACTCACTCAACTTCTGTTGACCTTTCAGCCACCATTGTTTCATCTTCATTCCCTCTCACAAACACTGTCCCCTCCCTCTCTGCCCCAAATGACAGATTATTTTTATCCATTTTAATTAACTTGTTTGTGTACTCTACACCCTCCTCAGTAGAAAAAGAAAAAAATAGTCCTGAGCACTATGAAACAGCAAGTCTACATCTTACCTAGGTGGAATGCAGAAGGAATATTTTTCTTTTGATATTAAAAAGTCCTCCCACCAATTAAGTAAACATTGGCTACTCCAGAGTTACTGGTATGTTTTTGCAGAATGCAGCTGAGCACAAAGCCAAAGGTTTTTTCAAGTGTCAAAAGGAACCTCAGGCTTTGGCCCCAACCCCAGGGAAGAGATGAAAACACTGTGTACACGTGTCAGAATGCCAATTGCAACTGTACGCATGTATTACCATGGTTAGCTAGCTCGGGTGTCAAAGGATTTAATAGAACAACAAAAACCTCTTTGCAAAAAGACTTTAAGAATTCCCTCTCCTCTTTTCTGACATATGCTCAGCTGAGATGAATTGCAAAACCTTTGGCAGGACCTCCACAACTAGGCAATTTTTGAATGGCGTCGGTAAACGAGGCAGGCGCCTTATACAAGGGTGTGGTGCCAAGTTCCACTCTACTGCCTCTCCCAAGACAGCCACAATCCTCAAGGCTGGGTCAGAAGGAACCGGCAGAGGTAGATCTCCATCCTGACTCCCCTTGGTTCTCATGCTCTAGAAGGATCAGAACATAGACAAGACAGAGAAGAGTTAATGATCATCTGAATCATACCCAGATGCCAATGTGTATAAATTAAGGTCTCCAGGAGGGCATTTCAACAATTAGAACATGATGGGTTAATAATAACTATTCCTATTCTTGAAGTTAGAGACTGGGAAATAGTAGATATCTTTGTCTCTGATTCACTGAGTTGCTATAGATTAAACATATTATCTTCTCTGTCTGATATCTATAAAATAGAGATGTTCCTCCTCACACTCTCTCAAAAGGAAGCCAAGATGATTGAGAAGGAAGTTCTTTGCATTAAAAAGGTTTCCTATAGGCATATAAAGAATATCACCAAACTTGATTAGATTCAACAGTCATTTACTTAAGAGTCTTCTATGGACAGGTACTGGGCCAGGCATGAGACAAAAATTAAATCATCACTTCCCTTAAAGAGCATACATTCCTCTAAGAAAAAAAAAACAATGCACCTAGCAAAGTGTATATAAAATATATACTAAGTAAATACAAAGTAATTAGAAGACAGAACACCAATAGTTGGGAGGATCAAGACAAGTTTCACATAAGAGTTGATATTAGAGCTGAGTCTTGAAGGGAGGTAAAGGTCCCAAGAGGAAGA
Organism: Macrotis lagotis; assembly: GCF_037893015.1. Lineage (NCBI taxonomy): Eukaryota > Metazoa > Chordata > Mammalia > Peramelemorphia > Peramelidae > Macrotis > Macrotis lagotis. The sequence goes on from NC_133659.1 coordinate 123,601,056, forward strand.
GTTGAGGAGAGAGAGAGAGCATCCTAAACATGGGTCCAGTCAGCCAAAAAAATAAAAATAAAAAACTACCATATCAACTTCTTATACTTAGGCAACTAGGTAGACCGGAAGATAGAGCACTAGGTCTAAAATCAAGAATACCTGAAGACCCTCACATTTGAACTCATAGCCAAATGCTTATTAGTTGTGTCATTAATCTCTGTCTGCTTCAGTTTCCTCATCTATAAAATGGGGATAATAGCAATTCTAGTTCAGGGTTGTTGTGAGGATCTTTGCAAACCTTCAAGCACTATATAAAAGTTGGCTTCTACTATTAAATGTTCCTATTCCATGTGATTACATGGTCCTATGAGTCTACTTCCATTTACTCTAGAGTCTAAGCATGAGACCAAAATTGTTCTTCATTAACCAGAGACATATTGTCTTTATTAAGCACCAGGCTGTAAGAAACTGGCATTGTACTATCTCTAGAGTCTATTCCCAGTAACATCTTCAAACATCAACTGGCCCCAAAGGCAAGTTGCACCTTTTTTTAATCAAATGGCATTTCTGTGAGCAACATTTGTTTTCGTTTGCTGCCAGGGAGACAATCTGGCTTTCATTTCCTTTGAAGAAGAGCACTGTTATGATGAGAAAGGTCTACACTGGGGATAATTAGGTCAAACATATGAGCCCATCCAGCTGCTTGTGGCATCACTCAACACCCCAAGGATTCAGCTCCCCCCAAGATAAAGGAGCCTACACTAAGGCAAAGGCAGATAACACAGTTCCTGGGGTGTGTCTGTTGTGAATTATACTCTCCTTTTCTCCAAAAGGTGATGTTTAAAAACTTTAAAAGGCAATTATTACTTCTCATATCTGAAAAACTGAAAGAAAAAAATCCACAAGAGTCAGTTATGGACTAGACAGCCTTTGTACTCTGAAGGATGAATCCACAATTCCAGAAGAAGGAAATAATGGAGTGGTATTCTCAGAATTAAAATCTACACTATATTATTGGAAAACTTCGGTTTTGTGCCCTAGAGAAAAGAGTTTAGAAGGTACTATTCAGGATGCAGCTATCATCAAGCTTGGGGCACAAATCTGTCACTGCCAAATTCCTCTTTTGTTCAACATGCCCCTGACCTCAAGTAGCTTAATAGCAAAGTCCTGCAAACAAGAATCTCCAGGGGGAGCACAGACCCACAGTGAAATAAAACCAGGAACAACCAGACCCCAACATCATCTTGCTCTTACTTTTCAGGATCATGGAAAAAGTACTGAACACCATCTTCTCTGCTCTGATTTTTCAGTAATCCAGCATAGAAGAGAAGCAATCAACCTTCCTAAAGGACATTAAAAGCAGCTGTTTCTTTAAAATTCATAAAAATCTTGAAAATCTGCTTCCCTGGCTCTGCTAATATTTGCCCTCTTGGTCTCTCGCCCACCTGATTACATTGCTGCCATGTTCACTAGAAAGAGTAATTTCCCCTAGTGTAACTGGAATACAATTGGCATGCCTCACATAAGATGGTCATGACCAATACATCATATTATAACCAAACCCCCACTTTGGCAACATTCAGCCAATTTTCACTTTTAAAATTGTTCTCATGAATCTAACTGTGACATTATTTCATCCAGTAATCCAGTGCAATAACTATTTAGGTACCTACTTTGTGTTAACCACTGAGGGTCAAAGAAAAAAATGAAAAATAGTTATGTTCTCTTAGAATCAATTAGTAATAATATCAAGCATGGTTCTTCTATTTATTAATTTCAGTTATGTTCAACTCTTTGGGGGTTTTCTTGACAAAGATATTGGAGTGGTTTGCCATTTCCTTCTCCAGCTCACTTTATAGATGAGGAAACTGAGGGAAATAGAATTAGGTGATTTGTCCAGAATCAAACAGCTAACTATGAAGTGTCTGTGCCATATTTAAACTCAGGTCTTCCTGATTTCAGTCTGGCACTGTGTCATGGTGAATAGAGAACTGGCCTTGTAATTGGAAAAACCTCAATTCTTACCTAGCCAATATATGGCTAAATGACCCTGAGAAAATCACCCAATTCTCAGTGTTCTAGGCCAGAGTTTCTGAATCTGGAATCTGGAATTTTGTTGTTGTTGGGTTTTTTAATTTTGATAATTACATTAAAATTGGTTTCCTTTGTAATCTGAACATGTTTTATTTTATGCATAAGAAAATATTATTCTGAATGATTCCAAAAACGGTTAAGCACCTTTGTCCTAGGCAATTCTCTAAGATTATATGTATTTCAAAGAAGGTACTGACTAACCTGAATTGGCAGAGAGTATTCCTTTACCTTGGGAAGTCTTTATAACAACAAAACCACAGCCATTATCTTCATTCAGCTTAAAGCTATTCTGTATTCTCATCTATTCCTGGTTCTGTTTTCCAACCCAATAATTTTTCTTTCTTCATTCTATGACTTGGAGTTGGGGGTTCTTTAAATATTTTTTGGTTTTGGTTTTTAAAGTCTCTGACTGATTTCTACAGACTCATCATTTGCCAAGCAGTTCTTACAAATTTCTCCACTACTCCATATTACAAATCAGAAAAATCAGTGAACCAAAACCAAATAAAATCAACAAGTACATATTAGACATGTGCAGAGTATAGAGAACACTGATAGAAATTGGATGGGAGACAAAGTGTAGGTAAAATATGTTCCTGCCTTCAAGGCATCTAGCAGGAAGATAGAGCACCAACACGGACAAGAATAATGAAAAGAAATTCAGCAAGCACATACTATGTGCAAGGAGCAATAAAGGGCAAATAGTTCACATCTTTGCCATAGAAACTTCCAGAACAATACCAGTGTACTAAGAGGGTTATGGGGGCCATAAAGAGTCAGACATGAATGACAACAACAAATGACTGCTCGATATACAATCTTATATGATTAGTGCATTATAGAGTTAAAAATTAAAAAGGGCTATATCTACAATTCAAATTCATAAAGCTAGATCAACAAAATTTGCTGTGCCAGTTATCTGTATTGCCAATCTGCCACACCACCCACAGAACCATCCTACCTAGATTTTTATGGCAAAACACAAAGTAGGTAAAAAGTCAAAAATTCTTTCTACACATTGATTAAATAGGTTCCTACTTTCATCCTCAATATAGGAACAGAAATAGCATTTTTTTAAGTTTAATCAGTTTGCCTGTTGATTATCCCTAAGAGGTCCCCAAATTGTAAAAATTCAATAAAAAAGTAGCTTATATTTATTTAATGCTTAAGAGTTTGCAAAGAAAGTACTTTATTCTCAATCCTGGGAGACAAATACCATAAGGTTTAAGATCCTCATTTTAAAAATAAAAAAAATTAATTCAAAGAAATTAATTAACACCTGTTCTTAAAGTTAGAGCTCAAAGCCAGGTCTACTAATTTCAAGTTCAGGAACATTTCTACCAAGTCAAAAAGAGATGACAACTCCTTCCTTCCTTTTTCTACCATTGCCAGTGAACCCTATTCCCATCAAATCTCAAATTACTACAGGGTAGGATTATTAATTGATTGATAAATGAAAATGATTTAATTTGGTTTGCATTCTAATGCTAAGGAACTCATATATCCCTCACCATGTCCTCCTACCAAAAAATACTGATACTAATGTTAATATCCTATAGCTTCAATATGATACATATCATTTCAGTATAGAGGCAGAAGACTCTTTTGTCTTTAGAGCTCTTTAGAGTAGGAATAATTTGTAACACTGGAAATAAGCAAGTTCCTTTTGGGGTCCCTAGTTAACTGTTCATTTAACAGGATTTCTTTCTACATAGACTTTATTTGTTCACAAGAGCTCTTTCTTCATGAATCGCCTATTTATATCATGCCACTGGACCAGTTGGCTCCAGAGGAGAAAGTGAGGCTGGTGACTTTGCACAGCCTTCCCACTCTTAAATCCAATTCATGCAAGTCATGGCAAGTCATCACTTTCCTGATGTTATGGTCCTCTTCAAGAAGAAAGCTTAAAACAAACAAACAACAATGACAGCTAAGTGCTAGGCACTTTCCACTCTAGGTCATAGCTGACCTGTTGAACTTTAACAATTATAAAGCATTTTATAGATATTATTTGATCCTTACAACTCTGGAAGGTCGATGCTATTATTTTATCCCCTTTGTACACATGAGGAAACTGGGGTTTAGAATGGATAAGTTATTTATCCAAGGTTATATAGCCAGTAATTGAACTTAGGTCTCCCAATTCCAAACCCAACTCTAATTCTCTATGACTGCCAAGCAACCACTCCTCAGAGGGGGAACCCTGAAAGAAGGTCTCTCTCTCTACTAGAGATTTGCTCAATTTAGAGAGTAAGAGACCCTTTTTCCTTATAGGTCCAACAATATCTTGAAGAACTGACCCACAATCAAAGGATATGAACAAATCATTTTCAGAATAAGGACAAAGGATCAACAATACTTCCTGGACATTTCCAAACCATGCCCCCTTCATTTCAGTCAATCTCCTCATCCTTCTACCCCTAGGACCTGGACTCTATCCTTGCCACCCTGAGTTTTGATAGGAGACCCTTCACCTTATCTTCACCATAAATCAGACTGATATGTACTTACTAGTCACTTTCAAACTAGGCCACAGGACCTATTACCTTTCCCCCATTCTTTCTAATCCCATTGAGGGCCAAGACTATCTTATTTACTTATATGTGTGTTCCCAGTACCTAGCACAGTGGTTGGTATATAGTAAGTACTCAATAAATGCATTTTAATTCCTTATGACAAAATTGAACATATCCTTAAAAATTAGGAAAATACAAATGAAAACAACTCTCAGGTTTCAACTCATACCCACCCAGTTGACAAGGATGGTAAAACAGGGGAAATGGATTATTTTGGAATGGCCAAGGGAAGATGGGAATAGTGCTTCCTTTTTTAGAAAAATAAATGCCACTCCTTTCACACACACTCATTAATTCACTATTGGCAGAGCTGTGAATTATACTAGCCATTTGGGGAAATAACTTAGAATCAGGGAAAAAAATAAAAGATTTCACTTTTCATACCCTGTAACCCAGCAACCTCACTACTGGGTCAAAAATAGAAAGAGCCCCAGTAAAACATTCATAGTAGTACTCTTTGTAGTAGTAGAAAACTGGAAACAGTGACTTTTCATCATTTGGGGAACCACTAAATAAATTTTAAAACTTAATGTTGCCAAGATAAAAAAAAATCAGAGAAAATCAGAGAAATAAAGACATATGCAAAATGATGTAGTACATAAAAAAATTATTGTTCATTTATTTTGTGTCCAACTTTTTTGTGACCCATTTGGGGTTTTCTTGGCAAAAATATGAGTGCCATTTCCTTCTCCAGTTAATTTGACAGATAAAGAAATTGGGAAAGAGTTAAATGACTTACCCAGGGTCACACAGCTAGTACGTGTCTGAAGCTGAATTTGAACTCAAGAAGATTAATCTCTGACTCCAGGCCTGGCTCTCTATCCAATGAAGACTCTAGCTACTCCATATAAAAAGTAAAATCACATAAAAATGAAAATTATATATATATGAAAATAATATAAATGAAAATTATACTAAAAGGCAGATAACTCAGATTAATTACAATGAACAATCTTAGTTTCAAACAATAGGAGATATAACATGTATTCTTTTCAGCCAAAAATAAAGGATCTATAGGTATGAATATGGTTTACACATCTTCAGATTCAGTTGCTTTGATGGTTAGTTTTGTTTAAATATATTTGTTACAAAAGAGGGTTCAAAGAAGCAATGGGGGAGTAAAACATGGTATAGAGAAATGACTTTTTTAAATCATCAATTTCAGAAAATGGGAGGAGAGAAGGGGCCACATGATAGATTGTATCACATATGATACCCATGATTTTCCCAGACCTGTTTCCATCTGGTAGAAAATTTTCTAGGGAATAGGCTGGGTCTTCTCACTCCCATATTGCCTGTATAATAAGAACATATGGAAGAGTACATGATTGACCAGAAAAGGAAAGAGAAGTTGAATAAATGAAAAACATCTTCTTTTTTCTTTAAAAAAAAAAAGTTATGATACCTCATCCACTTGTCTTGCCCTAGCCTAACTTCCTCTCCTGGGGTAGCTCTGCAAGGCTCATTAACAAGAAATGCTGGCATAATCCATACAACAAGCTTGTGACTTCAGCACCTCAGTTTCTACTTGGAAAGTTGCAGCTGTTCTCCAACAAAGCCATATTACATCTTTCCCAAGAGATCTCCATCAAGCCAACTAGGATAGAAGGGTTTGAGGGAAGGGAGAACGGGTGAAGAAAATACCCCTTCTCTAGCACGGAAAACCTCTTGAGGTCCATGTATGAAGAACCCATCAAGCCTGACCCTTATTCTTATATCTCCCCCAGCATAGAGTCAGTATATTCCTCTGGTCCCCAGGCCAGATGGCATGACTCACGTGATGAGGAGCATAGTTAATGTTTGGAGAGCCGGGGTGGGGGTGGGTATACTCACATGTGCAGGCTCTCATTCTTTAGATTTTGTTCCCTGGGGCCAGGAGGAGGGAATTGTGGTTTCACAGTATTCATTTATTAATATAATTGCTGTCCTAGCTGGCTGGGCTAGAAGTGAATTCACAGCAGGGTTACTGCCCTGTTATGATCAGGGTGGGGATTATAAAGGATTGTAATTGCTGGTAATACAAATGGAACAGAACTTTTTTTTAATTTTCTTTCTCTTTCCCCTAATGTGTGCCTTTAATGTGTGATTGAAGAGGCATCGGGTTGTCTCCTGTAACAACAGTACTTGTGGAAGAAAAAAAAGAACTTTGCTCTGTTGGACATCCACAGTGAAAGGAGAGGTGATTGGAGATGCAATTATACTGTAAATCCTCAGCAGCTGTTTAACCCTCCCTTCTTTTCTCTCTCTTTACTGAAATTCCCCAATGAACAGTAAAAAGGGGAGATGACAATGTACTACAGATGGTGGTCATGGGGTGTGTTTTTAATGGAAATGAGAAAGCATTTTTTTCAGAAGGTGCTAAAGCATAGCTCTCTTTTCAACCTAAAAGTATGATTAGATGCCTACCATTTTTCCTCATCATCTTCCTCTAATTCTGCACACCAGAGGGAGGAGATATCACCAAGGGGTTTTCAGAAAGCATCCTCTGCTTCCCCCCTGTCCCTGAGACATCAGTGCTCAACAATTGATGAATACATTTTCTTTTGTGCGATAAGAATGAATGACCCCCCCCCCCCCCCCCCCCGGGCTTCCCATCCTAGAGACTATGGTGGGGGAGGCTCAGACAGAACTCAGTTTGGCCTCCTTTACCTCCGTGGGAAAGAGCATGCAAGACCTTAAAACTTAACAATTACCCCCAAATGCTTTGAAAATTACTCAGCCTGGTTGCTCACCCCCTGGACAAGTGTTCAATGGTATGATGGGAGCTGCTCTTCAGTCTCTGCCTTATACATGGCAGGAGTGAATCACACTCTAAATTCACCCCACTTGTCTTGTCTCTGGGAACAGTTTCAAAAGGGACAAATAGTGAGGTCAGTTTCCAAGGAAAATCTATCACAAGGCTCAAAAACAGACATTTCCACGTTTGCAAATCATTAGTTAAACTTAAAGAACAAATTAGTGCATCTTGTTAACCACCACCACTCCCTAACACACACACACACACACACACACACACACAAACACACAGACCTTCAGTCGACCACCCAATTAGGTGGACCAGAAGTCAATGGCCTAGCTTTCTGCTCATAATGGTCTCTATGAACCTCAGTGAAAAGCTCAAAACAAACTATTTTAAAATCAGTGAGCATAGGTATTCATTTTTGTGGGTTAGCAATAGAAGTTAGGGTAAGGTCAAATGAATCTTATAACCATAGGCTTATAGTTTGAAGGAACCTTAAAAACCAGCTAGTTCTATCATCTCATTTTGCAATTGTCTTACCTTAACAACCTCATTTTTATAAATGACCTCACCTTACCTACAACACTTCATTTGTACAAAAACTGAGATGCTGAGGAGTTAAGTGATTTGCCTCTGGAGTAAATGGCAGATTAAGAGAATCAGGACTCAGATCTTCTTTTTAGAACCCTATAATCTTTCATCTGGAGGTAAGTCATAACATGGGACAAGAGGGAAAAGAAAAAGAACTCTTCCCTAAGATCACAAATGGGGTTGAGCCTATTTTAAACTAAGATCCGTTCTAGTCTTGATTTTACTCACTTCTCCAGGAGTTTAGTTTAGCTATGTTAAAGTCTATCAACTTTAGACATTACCAGAGCTACAATTCATATTGGTCCTAAAAATAATTCATGATATCAAATCCATTAATTCAACTTTCTAAATCAGTTGACTTTTTTGTTATATATATATATATATATATATATATATATATATATATATATATATATATATATATATAAAACTTTGTTTTTCATTAAATCAGCCATCATAATAGTGGACCAATTTTTTCATGTAGTCAAAGGTAAAAAGAATACTTACCAGTCACCTGAGCTCTAATCAGTAACTGACTGACCCATTTTTCAGCACCCATGATGACTTCTTGCTATTCTTTTTTGTCTCATATCTTATTACCATCTTTCAAACAATGCATGGTTTCAAAGGTCTTAGTAGTCATGGCACTAACACAGTTCATAACCCCATTCCATACCTTAACAGATGATTTCATGAGTTGTGGCTGAAAAATAATATTGTGGATGATGACCTAGTGACCAGCTTTCTGGTAATAAGTCAGACACTATCTAAGCTCTGAGAATACAGAGCTAAAAATGAAATAGTCCCTGCTCTTAAAGAGATTATATTCATGAATGAACCTAGATGGCTTTCACCTGAAATTTTCATTCTATACTTATATAAAGCAAATAGAAGAAAGCTACTTATTTAGAAAATGAGAAGAAATAAAGAGAAGAAACTGTTAGGAAATATAGGGATATGGTATTAATGATTGTGAAAAATGATAAAATTGATATAAATGGGAAGAGTAAATCATAATCCCAGGGCAGTTTTACAAAAGAAAAGAAAATTTAAGAAAGTCTGGTTATAGAATCACAAGTCAAAAGCAATGGATGGCAACCGTCACCAATACCTTGGTCAGATGTAAACACATTTCAACTGCTCAATTAATCAATCAGACATGTGAACAAGACCTGGACATCTTCATTCAATCAAAAAATTTCAACTAGTTGTGATGGGAAGTCTGTTCAACGTGGCAGAGGGCTCACATAAAATCAGTGAGCATTCAAACATCTATTAGTTTAGTGGATAGAAAGATGGAAGTATTGCTTGATACCCCCTGGAAATAATTCCTTGAAGCTGTGGGGGAAGAAAAGTGCTTTCATTCTCAGTCCTGTCCTACCCATCTCGGCCAGGGGAAAATTTGTATTTTTTTCATCAATGATCTGTCAGTGTCCTGAGATAGAAATGGTTAGCAGCAATGTCTGCTTCAGGGGAGGAGAACAGACAAGAAGATGGGGAAAAGCAGATTGGAGTCTGAACTTGGAGCTTCATGTACATGGAGCAGAAAAATTATACCATAACTAAGGGGGAGTTGGAGAAATCAGCAAAAGAACTATCAGCTGCCAGAAACTGAGTTACCCCTCTTCCATTTATGCTCTCTAAATTGAATCCACTTTTCCCTTATCATTGTATATAAAACTGAAAGAATGTTTTATTTTTTTTATTTTGGGAGGTAATGGAGTTTAAGTTATTTGTCACATAATTAGTGTCTGAGCTCAAATTTGAACTCAAGTCCTCATAATCCTAGATGCTCTTTCTTATGCACCACCTAGTTGCTCCAGGGGTATATTTTAAAGTTAAACCAATTGTTCTTACTATACCATCTTAGTAAGTACCCCTTTCTAAAAGCTAATTAAGTCTGACTAATTGATAATCATGCAAAAAATGATATCATTTGGGACTTTAGAAAAAGTATCCTCTTACTCCTCAGAAATGCTTCTGGAAGAGATTTTGAAACAACTAGAAACAATGTTCTGGAGATCAGTGTAAGAGGAGCTTGGGAGAATATCTCCAAACCTATATTATATTAAAATATGGCATATTTAAGATAAAAGCAGCTGTGGGACATATTGAGAGATATGATGGTAAATGTTTGACAATATGCTTTCTCATAAAAAAGTATTCATGACATGCTCCTAAGTTTAATCTACTTTATTGACATTTTCTGCATCATTTTCTTAAGTCTAGACAATCAACAAAACAATCAAGTTCTGACTTGTAGCAGGTATTACTAAACGTTCTCACTGAAAATAAAACAACCAGCTCTCTCAAATCAGTTTAAACTGACCCCAACTTACCTCCTGGGCATAGCAACTCTATTTGACTTGCCCCATGCTCTGTATCACATTTTTCTTTTCTTTTTTCTTTTTTTTTTTTTTTGGAGGGGTTGGGGCATTTAGGGCTGTGATTTGCCCAGGATCACACAATTAGTAACTGTTTGAAGTCACATTTGAATTCAGGTCCTCCTAACTCCAATGCCACTGCCCTATTGATTGTGCTACATGGCTGCCCCTGTTATTACATTTTTCTTAAGAGCTCAGCATAGTGTGGATTGAATTGGAAGCTGCATCATGGGAAATAATAGGTCCATAGTGACTGCAAGGACATGGACTCCATAACTTCCCTAAAAAACTTCTATAGACTTCAGAGGCAGGTGTGACCCAGGGAAGGAATGTTCTGATTGGAAAAACATTAATCGCAATGTGGGTAGAAGTTCTGCTCTAAAAGTCAGTCAAGTTGCCATCTCATAGAAAAATTCTATGACATTGGATCAAAAAAAGAAACTTTCACAAGAACCACTGTTCTTGTGAAGTTCTAATGACCCAAAATGGAAACTTTCTTAAATATTCCAGTTAAAAAATCAACCTTCACTCAAGGCCTCCATGTGATATGGAAAGTAGAGAATTCTTATCAAAAGGTGAGGTCCTCCTGTATTTTTCCAGTCTTATTTAAGCTGAAATTACAGAAAATTTATTTGGAACATTTATATATAAGCTCAAGATTTCTTCAAGGAAAGGAACAGGTTTAGGCATTTAGAGTAAAGAAAAATATAAAAAAGGAATCTCCCAAACTCCAAGGGTGGGTCCACCCATGAAAAATTAAATTGAGTTTGTAGTTTTCAATTATATCTAGTGCACATTGACTCAACAAATTTCTTCCCAAGATCTCACTGCTTTACCCTTTATTTACATATTAAACCAAAGAAATGTAGGTCTGTCCAAGAGACTCATCTTATTTTATCGATGAGAAAACTGAGACTCAGAATAAGTGATTTCTTTATATAAGAAGTTAATAGCAGATCCAAAACTAAAATATAGGTTTTTCCACAAAATCACAGTTCTACAATACATAGTCAAACTATCTCTGCACCAGTGTTATAAAACTCAAATAGAAATAGATTCATGCAGGTATATATCAATTTAGAAAATCACAAATCAACATTATCTTTATTGTATTGTAAAAACCTAAGTTCAAATATGCCTTCAGGTACTCACTAGCTGGGCCCTGGGCATCACTGAACCATGGTTGCCTCAGTTTCCTCATCTGTAAAATGAGTTGGGGAAAGAAATGACAAAAATCACTTCAGCATTTTTGCCAAGGAAACACCAAATGAGGTCATGGAGAGATGAACCTGACTATGAGATTCCCATTCATCTTACTTGCTTTTGTTCTTTATATTTTCAATATTATTATTAAGATTTCTATCTTCATTACATAGAAATCATTATTGATAGATTTATATGCTGTCAGGTTAACAATACCTGTGATTGTTCAAATAATTGGTAGTTCCTCCTATAAGAGATTATTGGGAAGCTAAGTGACACAGTGAATAGAGTACCAGGTCTAGAGTCAAAAAAAGACTCATCTTCCTGAGGTCAAATGCAGCCTCAGGCCTTACTGGCTCTGTGACCCTGGGCAAGTCACTTAACTGCTTGCTTGCTTCAGTCTCCCCATCTGCCAAATAAGTTGAAAATAATGGCAAACCACTCCAATTTCTTTGCCAAGAAAATTCCAAATGGGATGGTGAAAAGTTGAACATATCTGAAAAACAACTGAACAATAACTTAAAAGAGATTGGCTGTGTTCACTTCTAAGTTAAGAAATGAAATGCCTCTCTCTAGAATAAATTTTTAACACGTCAAAAAATTAGTAGGCTATAAAATTATATTCAGTCAATAATGTTTCATTGATTCTTCTACCCAATGTCTGTCTCTTTTCCTCTTCCTAATTATTCCCACATTCTTCTATTGTTCTTTATGTTAGTTGGTTAGTATAACACAGGCCTCTGCCTACCACAAACACACTGGTTGACCCATAAAAAAATATGAAATTCCCATAAAAAAACAAATTAAACAGAAAGAAAAGTGTTAGGATGGATATGTTCTCCTTAAGTCTAATGTTATGTGTTCTATTGACTTTACCCATTTAGAGCTTCAGTGTTGGGATCAGAACTTATTTTCGTGACTGGTCTGATACAATCTCTTCTCCATCGTGATTAAAATTTAAATGTACTACCTTCTACCCTTCAGGATAGTCCTTCTAATCCATTCATTCTCAATGTCCCAGATCAAGCATAAGACTGAAGGTAGAGAATTCATCCAAATCCAAGGGAGGGACACAAGGAAAGTCATAAGAAACCCTGGATGAGTCCAGTTTGCACAGGAATACTGGGGTGGGGGGACAATTTCTGGGAAATCTAGGCTTGAGCATAAACTTTACCTCGATGCATTTGGGGAAGGGAGGGGGCATTGTTCACTTAGTTTTTTTTTTTTTTTTCTGTAAGAGCAGTGTTTCCTGGACAAGTGCCTTAATATCCTGGAATATGAGCTAAGTTCATTTGGTTCCAAGTCCTATAGGGCCCAAGTAGAAACATAGAACCATTGTAAACAAAGACCTCGAAGCCTCAATGTTTTAAACAGAAGGGAAAAAAGCCATAAAAGGGCCATCTTGAGAGTGGCAAGGCGCCCAGGTGTACCTGAGCAGCAAGTTACATTCCCCCAACATCAAAGGCAAGGGTGCAGTCGCTAATTCCAATCGCTGAGACATTTTAACAGCTGGAAATTAAAATAAGCTGTCAGTCGGCTCAAAAAGATTTTTTAAATTCAAAATAAAGCAAGCTAACAATTTGCAGATGTTTGGAAAGAAAATGTTTGAGTGACTCATTTTCAAAACTTGATTCCCTACCTTTACCACTCCAGGACATCTGAATGGTTGTGGAGACAGTGAAGTCCTGCTACCTGAATTCTCCTTGTCCTAGTGAAGCTGTGTGGTACTGCTCATCAGGGTCAATTAACAGAATGATAGAGAAAGAAAGGAGGAGGAGGAGGAAGAGAAGGGGAAGAAAGAGGAGGAGGAAGAGGAGGAAGAAGAAGAAGAAGAAGACTCTAATCCAAGTGTTGATTCAAGGAAATAAATAGAATGCCATCCTGCTTCAAGCTGGCATTTAAGGAATAATAAAATCCAAGGCCAAGTCAGAAAGACAAATTCAAGTGTCCAATTTACAGAAGTTAACATCAACACTACTCCAAAGGGAACCACAGGGACTGGTAAATTGATGGTTCATCTCACACAACTTCTCTGCTCAAGATAGAATTTTTATATGGTAGCAATGTAAATTGCTCCATACATACAATCATGAATTTATATGTAAATTGGATCACCTTCTCAATTCTTCTGAAAATAAGCAATAATAATAATGTTTGTCCTTCATACTCAAAGAATGAAAAAAACCTGAAAATAAGCAATGTAAGAATGGGAAGAACAAAAATAAAAAAAAAACTTTAAAAGCCAACTCCTGGTGAATTTGCTTATGCACCATTGGCAAGTACTAAAGAATAAATTTCTTTAATGGGAAACAATTTTGTTTCACATAGGTGAAAGAACTCAAAAAACTTTGAAGTGTTCCTTACACATGAAGTCATCGCCCATGTTTTAGTTGAAGACCCTCAATGCTTCCAAAAAATAATTAAAAATAAAAATCTTTGCTATCTCTAAACCATGTCCAGTGGTAATTATCCAGCAGAGCTAAAAATGAGCAGAGGCTCATGGGAAAAAAGCCCTTTCATTTCTTTCCATGTAGGTCAGTCAGTTTGACAGAAAGAGCCTTCTCATGTCTTTCCAAAATTACAAAGTCCAAAGTGTCAAACTGACCTGAGTCACTCAGAGAATGCAAATGACTAAAGTTTTGAATCAAATTTAAAAAACAAACAAACAAAAAATGGAAGGTGGAAGGTCAAAGATACTTTAATGTGGGAAAGGACAGGAAAAACAAACAAGGAACTTTTGCTCAGAACTGAACCTGTTTGCTTTTCTCATCCTCCCCCCACCCACTTTCAATGTGGCAATGCTGAAGTTCCTCCATTTGGCCTGCTCCACCTGGATTTAAGCCTGTAACACCTCTACCCTGAAGGTATTCTTAGACTACTTCTTTTTCATTTTTCATTTTTAGCCACATCTCTGATTTCATTGGGATAATGCCCTTCCTACTTTATCTCATACTATGGATTGGCACCTCCCCACCTTCCCACCTTGCATGAGGCATTTAGAGTACCTTATCTGGGATCATACATACAAGGCAATAACCAAACCAAGAGTTCCAAATTCTGAGGGACTTCTCTCTACCATGCTGCTTCTCATAAACCTGGTATTAGTTTTTCACTTGTTTTCCACCCCACATGATGAGGGTATTTCCCCCCACCTTCTGAATGAATGAATGATTTGTTATCACAGTTCCCTTCAGTAGTCTGTGAAGAACCAATAGCTGCTCTCCTCATTTCCCACAGGCTTAGACCAAGAACTATGACTACAGGATAAACATCCTCGAACCAAAAATAATAGCTAGCATTTTTGTAAGTAATTGAAGGCTTGCAAAGTACAATACATATTCTAGGCAACTAGGTGGAACTGGATGGAGTACTGGACCTGGAGTCAGGAAGACTTGAGTTCAAAGTCAACTTCAGATACTTACTATCTGTGTGAATCTAGGCAAATCATAGGGTTACTGTTTGTCTGTTTCTTCATCTGTAAATGGTGCTGAAGAAAGAAGAAAATGGCAAAGTTATGCAGTATCTTTGGCAAGAAAACACTAAATGGCATCATGAAGAGTCAGAAATGATTGAACAACAACTAATACCTATATCATCTCATCTGATTCTTAGAACAACCCTGAGAGTATCCTCAGATGAGGAACATGAAGCAAACAAGGGCTAAGTGATTTGTCCAGAGTCATATAACTAGTTAGCATCTAAAGCTGATTTGAACTCGTTACTTCTGGACTCAGATGCATCACTCTATCCACTGTGCCATCAAGCTATACAAAATCAAAGCTTATAGAAGATATTGCCTATATAGTTTTTAAAAATAATTTATACTTACTTTCCCACACATAACTCTTTAAACTAAACCAATATATCTAATAGAAATGGAAAGGACTCTAGAGTGGGTTTAGGGTTGTGGTTCCCACTTTGTTATTAGTTAACTGTGTGACTTGTGTGGAAACAAGAGTTCTCTGGGAATTATTTTCCTCATCTATAAAGTGAAAAGGGCTCAATGATCCCCTACAGTCTTTTCCAGTGTTGGCTTCTGTGATTTTACTATGCATACTGGCATTTGAAAGAATTCTAAAATGACAGTCCCTCCCCTAGAGGAGCTTACATTCTAATAAGGGAGACATGAATAAAGGAGTGGTGGCAAGAAAAGTATGTTTATGAATATGCTCCATTACATTTTGCTTTCCAAAGAAGGATTTTTTGGAGAACTTACTATGTTCTAGCTGATGCAGGGGTCAGAGTTTTGGACCTGAAGTCAGGAAGATCTTCGTGAATCCAAATCTGGCCTCAATCATTTACTAGCTGTGTGACCCTCAGCAATTAGTATCTTTGCCTCAGTTTCTCCTCAATAAAATGAGCTGGAGAAGCAAATGGCAAACCATTCCAGGATCTTTCCCAAGAAAACCCAAATACGTGGACACAAAGAATCAGATACAACTGAAAAGAAGCAATATGTTTGTAGGCATTGTGTTAAGCAACGGAGAAACAATGAAAATCAAAATACAAAAACAATCTCTCCCCTCAAGGAGCTTATTATGTTCTAATGATGTTAGCAATGTGTAAATATTCATGTATTTATATATAATTACACACACACACACACACACACACACAAACACACACACACACACCCCACATAGAAGAAAGTAACCTAAGAGGGGAAGGCTCAAATGCTTGGAAAGAATAGGAAGGCCTCCTACCAAAATAAGTCATGAATTTCAAGACAAGATTTCAAAGAAAGTGAACATTGCAAATATGGGGGACAGCCTTTGCAAAGACAGAAACTGGAGATGGATGAGGCAAAAGTATCAAGTATTGATTAACTATAAAGTAGGTAAAGGTGAGAAGAAAGGAAAGGCAGAATGAGAAATCCAATATCAAAAAGAGGAAAGATGCCCTCAATATTTTCTGTTTAGTCCTAATCTGAGTGGTGATTCTTAGAAGCATTCCAGTAATTTGGCAATCTGGTCTATTAACGTAAATGGTTATGGTGCTTTGTTAAAGATACTAATTTATGGTAAACAAATATTTATTGAACACTGTTCAAAGCATTAGGGATACAAGGCAGTCAAAAACATGGTCCCTGCCTTCAATGAGCTAACATCCTAATAGAGGAACTAACCAGCAAACAACTATGCATATCCAAGATAAAGATGCTCTATTGTGAGTAGGTCCTAGGCCAAGCTCCATTTAGTCACTGTTTGGCCCCTGACAACTCTGAGTGAGTGTAAATAACAAATGTTTCATTTTGATCCTAAATTCTGAGGGTCTTCCCCTCCCAAAGTGAGTTTTGTTGTTTTGTTTTTGTTTTTTTACCTGGGTAAAAGAAACCATTCTCTCATCTCTTATTTAGTCTTAATCACTTTGTGGACATTATCTCAAGCAAACTGAGACCTGGGAAGGACTTTGACTTAAAAAGGTCAAGGTTTCCCACTGCACATGGGGCCATCTCCAATCATCCTGATCTGTATCTGGCCACTGGACCCAGAGGGCTCCTAAAGAGAAAGTGAGGCTAGTGATTTTGCACAGTCCTTCCTAATTTAAATTCAATTCTATTGGAAATCATGGCATCAATTTCCTGATGTCCCAGTCATCTTCTAGAAGGAAGGACAAATGGCAGTGTAGATATAGGAGGTGCTTAATAAATCTTTATTGGCTGATTAACTATAAGAGAAGTAATCTCAGAGGGAAAGGTCTAGCAATGAGAGAGAAGGGAGGGAAGATTTCTAGGAGAATACTTCCAGTTGTCCTAAAGCAAGCAAGGGAAGCCAGGAAGTAGAAAGGAGAAGGGAAAACTACAAAGGCAAAAGTCAGAAGACAGTGTCCTAAATGAAAAACAGCAAGAACAGTGTCACTGAACTGTAGACTATGTGGAGGGAGTAAAGTATTAAGACTGGAAAAGTAGGAAGGGGCCAGGTTATGAACTGCTTTAAAAATCAAATAAAGCATTTTCTATTTGAATTTGGAAATAAAAGGGAGTCACTGAATTTATTGAACAGAAGAGTGATATGGTCACTCTGTACCCTTAGATAGCCCTGATGGTTTTTGTCATTGTTCTCAAAGAAGACCATGACATCAGGGAGGTGATGCCATGACATGGAAGTGAATTGGATTTGGAGGGGGGGGGGGGGGGGGGGGGGGGGGGGGAATACAGTGTTGCTGGGCAAAGTCACCAGTCTCACCTTCTCCTCCAGAGCCATCTGGGTCCAGTAACCAGATATGGATCAAGATGACTGGAGATGACCTCAGATGAAGTGTCCTACTTTAGGTAATGCAGTGGATAAAGCTTGGGACTTAAACCTGAATTTCTATCTGATCTCAGATACATTCTAGCTATGTGACCCTGGGCAAATCAATTAACTTCTGTTTGTCTCACTTTAACTCTAACCTTTTGGGATTGTTATAAAATCAAATGAGATATTTGTAAAGTGCTTGAAGGCACATAATAGGCACTTAATATTTATTTATTCTCTTTCCCTTTTAGGAAGATTACTGGCAGCTGAATGGAGAATGAATTGGAGAAGACAGTTGAAACAGAGTTGAAACAGAGACACCAACTAGCAGTCTATTGGAATAGTCCAAGCATAAGGTGGTGAGGGCCTATTCCACCATGGCAACTGTGTGAGTTGAGAGGAGAGGACAAATATGAGAGATGTTATAAAAGTAGAAATGACTAGACTTGACTGCATATGAGATATGGGAGATAAGGGAAAGCAAGGAGTCAAGGATGACAGAAAGATTACAAGTCTAGGTTACCAGGAGAATGATGATGATAACCACGGTAGTAACAGGGAAGCTTAAAAGAGTGGAAGGCTTTTGGGAAAGATAATGAGACCTGGGGCATCTAGGCGGTATGGAGGGTAGGTAGAGTGCTAGGTCTGCAGTCAGGAAGATTCATCTTTCTAAGTTTAAATCTGACCTCAGATACTTACTGTGTCTTTGTGACCCTAGGCAAATCATTTAATCCTTGCTGCCATAGTTTCCTCATCTGTAAAATGAACTGGAGAAAGAAATGGCAAACCATTCCAGTATCTCTGCCAAGAAAACCTCAAATGGGGTCATAGAGAGTCAAATACAACTGAACAACAACAACAATAGTTCTGGTTTGGACATGTTGCATTTCAGCTATCTACAGGACATCCAGTTGGAGATGCCTAAAATCCAGTTGGGAATATGAAACTGAAGCTAAGCAGGGAGATTGGGTTGAATAATTAGATCTAGGGTACTCAAAATGTGATCTGTAGAGGCCCTAGACTCACTGAGACCCTTTCAGGGAATTCATAAGGTCAAAACTCTTTTCTTAATATTATTAATAATCATTCCCTTTTCCATACCAACACATATCTATGTGAGGCCAGATTTTCTTCAAATACTTCATCTAGAACATCAAATATGCCAACCAAAACATTAAATCCATTCAACAGATTGAATGTAGAAGCAGATGTAAGAATCTTACTGTCTTCTATTAAGTCAGAAATAAAAGCATTGCAAAAAATATAAAAATGATGCCATTTTCCTAATATTTTTGTTTTAGAAAACATAGTTTTTTTCACTTAAAAAGCATGTCATGTGTTATCATGAAAAGGTATTATAGTTATTTTAAATGAATTAATAAAAATGATGAAAATGTTTTAATTCTCAGTAAATATCAATAGATATAACCAACCATAACAAAAGTTAATTGAGTTCTCAGTAATTCAGGAATATAAAGGGATTCTAAGTCTAAAAAATGTGAGAATAGCTAGTCTTAGAGTATTGCTTAAGACACTTAGGTATCTGTGACATTCTAGCCTAAATCAAAAGTGTCAAACTCAAATAGAAATAGGACCACTAAACCTTACATAAGAATCCCTACAGCTTCCCATTGGCTTAGAAAACCACATAGTAACATTGTGTTCTTTGTATTTTTATTTATTTTGTTAAATATTTCCTAATTTTATTTTAATTTGGTTCTGCCAGCAATGTAACACAGTCATACATTTGACACTTTTGCACTAATCCAAACTGCCTCTTGTCTATAATAAAAATAATTCTGTCCAAAAGTATATGTGTTCATTTGATACACTTATTCTTTAGTCCCAAGAAAACAAAGTATTTTTTTTTACTATTCATGGAATCCTGATAGTAGGCTAACAAATGTGATCAAGGGCATTACCTTTGGGGTTATTACCTCTAATCCTGAAACATTCCCTGAGTGCTCTGTCATCTGTTCTGCTGCAATAATCATTTTTGAGATGATTAAGCATACTACACACAAAGCAATGGAGTAAGCTTATAATGTAGCAAAAAGAGTTTGGATTCAGGAGACGTGGATTTGAATTTTATCTCTGTTATTGTTGTTCTCCTTCCTTCTCAGAGAGTACCAATGACTTCAGAAGGCTGATATTTTGACTTCAAATTATCAAATGAGATAATTGCAAAGAGCTTAGCTGAGATATCAGAAGTTATTATTATTATTATTAATAATAATAAACTGATAAATGCTTCTTCATTCCCCTTCCCTATTTATTACCTATTGGACCATCAACAAGTCACTTAACCTCTCAAAGTCTCAATTTACTCCTGTGAAAAATGGGGACAGTGATACTTGTACTACCTACCTCTTGGGGTTTTGAGGAACATAGTTTTCAATCTTAAAGCTCTGATATGAATCCTCTAAGTTATTATGAGCACCATTGCGGGGAGGGTTCTTAAGAAAGACAAAGTCTTTACTTTCCAGCAGTTTATTGTTGAGAAGACTAGTCATCCATATATGAAGCGACTTGGGTTATTTAGGAGACCACATGGAATGAGAGTCATGTATGGATGATGGCTCACCTGAAAGTTACCAGAGTGGTTGACATCAGTGGCTACCCTAGCAATGATAATGTTACTTCTCTAGTACCTATAGTTCAGCAGCTTGAAGAGATAAAGAATATCTGTAATCAAATAGACTTGTAACTGTGTTATCCACACATATCCATCCCTAGCCAGCTCAAGGTTCACTCCAAGAAGGTTCCATTGACCTCAATGTTTTGCTGGGATTCATCAAGAGTTAGACACTTCTGCCACCTAGTGTAGAGAATACTAGGGTTAGCTCCCTTGGGTTTACAAAATGGAAGGAATACAGCAATATCTCTTCAATATGGCAGATGTAGACCTAGATGATATGAGAAATTCAAATTAGATTTTTTAAGCAACTTCCCTTTCTTCATTGTGAAGGTAAGTGACCACAGACATGAATAATTGTACGTATTGTCATGCAGAATTGGTCTGTATGTCATTAGCTTTACAAAACTGCTTTCCCTCCCCCCTTTACACGATCCCCTTTTTTAAGAAGGGAAATATGACAGGGGAAGGCTATATCTTGGAATAAAGATGATGTAAAAAACAAAGATTAAAAATATCTAGATAGAAAAAAGAAACATAAATTTGATGTTTTTGTTAGGTTCAAGGGCTGAGTATATATTCTTTAAATCTAAAGGAACGCTAAAAAGCAAAATGTAAGTTAATTTGAAAAGCACAATTCACTATAGACCTACATTATATAATGAAAGTCAGAAATAACAGAATCATAGAATTATAGGATTGCAGAGTCAGAGGGGACCTCAGAATTTATCTAATCCAACTTCTTCCCAATAAATTAATCATATCTACAATATTTTACATTGTCATCTAGCTTCCATCTAAGAGTTCCGGTGATGGGGAACTCATTACCCCATCCCCATACTGAAGCAATCCATTTCATTCTGGGATAACTCTATTTGCTGGTAAGTTTTTCCTTCTGCTGAGCCAAAAATTTTCTCCCTGTTACTTTCACCCATTGATCCTAGTTCTTCTTTCTGTGCCAATCACCCCTTCAAATATTTGAAGAAAGCTACAATACTTCTCCTAAGTGTTTTCTTTTCCAGGTTAACATCTCCTGGTTCTTTAACCTATCCCAACATAGGATGCCTTCTAGTTCTCTCATCATCCTATTGTCTTAGGAAGATGCATTCTAACTTATAAATATCCTTTTTAAAACATGGCACCTAGAATTGGACCACAGATGTCATCTGTTGAAGGTAGAGTATTGGGGGGGGGGAATGAGGTTAGGGACCTTGGCCAAGATCATACAGGCATTGTCTCCAAATCCAACCATCTTTCCATTCTTTCATGCTGATTTTCAAATTAGATTGTAGAGATAGAAATATAAAGGATATGAAAATGAGATTATGGAAGCATTGAAGTATTTGTCACTGATTTTCTATGGAGGACAGCAAAAAAAAAAAAATCAGAAAGACAAATATATGAGCCTAGGTAAAGAGAACAAGAATGTCTTAATAAAAATAAGGAACTAGTTATAAAGGAAGAAGATAAGCTTGGTTTTTGACCTATTGCATTTCAGGTTCTAACAGAGGATACAGGTGGAAACATTTAGTTGACAGTTGGAAATATGAAGTTATTTGAGACAACTGAAGAAGACAGAAATTAAGTGACTTGCCCTGTGTCATATAGTTAGCAATTGTCTGAGGGTCAATTTGACCTGAGGTCTTCCTGATTTCAGCTGCACTTCTTGATCCATTCAGTCATCTAACTGCCTCTACTGGCTATATGTTAATAGATAAATCATTTACCTTCTCAGTGACCATACTACTTCTAAGAATAAAAGTTTCCTCTGTGATGCTGACTTGCTTTGGGAAATGGAATTTCCACACTGGAAATTCTCCTTCACAATGAAATACCAGATTTAGTTTCCTCTACCCATAGACATCCTTGTTAGGGTGTATATATATAAAATTTTTGCAGAGATGATAGTTGAGTCCACAGTAATAGTTGAGATTGTTAAAAAAGAACTGAAAGAGAAGAAAATAAGCCCCTCCTAATGAATGAGAAAAACAGGAACTTAGTTGTAGTCTTTTCAAAAAGCAGCTATTATTCACAAAACAAAGTTCAGTCTTTAGACAGAACATAATTGGGAGAAACTTCTCTCTAGATTTTGCCCTTTCAGCTACATACCTCAGCACTGATGATGGCATGGTCAGTAATGCTGCATAATGACATTCAGTTTCTATCACTTACCACCTCTCCCCCCCCCAACACCCAAGCAAGCATAATTTATTGCACCCTTCTTCTCAAGTTACCTCAAATTAGAGACACAGAAGGGGGAGAACCTGGGGAAAACCACAGGGGTAGTAAGATAGAGTTCACCAGCAGTCAAACCACCATGTGAGATTTGGAGGGGGAGACAAAAGAGAAGAGAAGATGAGGGATGGTCTCTTCAAAACTCAGCAAAGAGAATCCAGTTACATCATAGGAGGGTGAAACCACTTCAAAGTAACACAAAAGCTTACATATTGGCAGCTTGAATCCCACTAAGGATTGAAATGAAATACTACCTATTTCAACAGAACTGGAGCAATGATTCAAACAGCTTAATCCCTCCACATAACCTCAGTTGGTGATCAGGGAGATCTGTCTCAGACCAACCCATTCAGCACATTTCATATATTTTGTCTTTATGGCTTTCCTTTTTTGGGAATGTTAAATGAGATGATGGAAAACTGTAACTTAACCCCTTTTACAAAAGAAAAAGAAAAAGAGCATATCCATACTTAGTCCTACCATGCCTAATGCCATTCTAGAGTTCTTAGACATTAGCCACAGAAAAGAGTTTTCTGGAAATAGGCAGGAAGCATGATGGGAGGAATCTAGGGCAAAACTGCAAAAAAAATAGGTAAAATAGGTGCTCTTAGGACTGCAACACTGAATCATTCACTCACTATACCCAGGAAACATTCTGTAAGAGCAAAAATTCAGATCTCTATATTATTGTGACAGAGAGACCACTCTGCCAAAGAAAAACAGCCTCAAAACAATCAAATTGAATATTGCAAAATTATGAAGAACAAGCAAAGCCCAAGAGAAGAGGAGGTACTTCCCCACCACCAAGCCACAATGTAGAGGTCCATAGATATGTAATATTGCATCAGTTTTCAGATCTTTTTTCAATATATTGATTTGTTTTGCTGATTTTCTTCCTCTTTCCTCTTTTTCTTTAAAAACACATTTGCTACATGGAATGTCTTTCTGAAGGGAGGAAAGGGAAAGATTTGAGGGGAAATTTGTGAATATAAAAAGTAAAGTCATCATAAAAATTTATTTTTAAAAAATCTAGGTCACACTATGAAATGCATGAAACTAATCCTGCTTTAGTGCTCAAGCTTGGGATCTGAATTTAGTTTCCAACCCTGCTATTTACAAGCACCTAAATATCCTCAAGCCTCCAGGGACCTCAGTCTCCTCATCTGTAAACTCTAAGCCATCTCTCAAGTCTCAGACTGTCCTAAAGCTGTGATTCTTTAATCCAATGATCCTTTAATATCTAGTGTGAAGGTCAGGAAGACACTGGTGGACCAAGTGCAAATAGAATAAAGCACACCTCTCTAAAGTGGCTTAAACCAGGGGTTTTCCCCGCCTCCCTCCCAGAAACACTAAATGTTTCCATATATTTAGAAGAATAAGAACAGCTGCTTTAAAAAAAGAATTTGCAGGGAGCTGGAACAAAGTTCTTCACCCCTCATTTTCATCAAGTGCTAAAAATCCTGAGTCCATTCAATCCTGAATCATCAGCCAAGCACAATGTAAAGAGCAGATGTGGGACAAGGTCTACCTCTCTGGGGGTCATCCCAATGCATTTGTGCCAAAGAGGGAAAGGGAAAGTTTTACAAGGCAATGGGCCTGATGCTCAGGAAATTTCTCTACAAACTTCCTCCTCCTCCCAACCCAAGGTTTCAGACTACATTGCCACCATACTCAAGCAAAAGAATTTTGATGCAGAGAAATGGTGGGGTCATGGAGGCAAATTCAAATTTAGACCAGTGATCAGAGAAGACTTTGGCCAAGATTGTGACATAATCAAACCGACTTCAGCTTTTCCCCAAATTCCTCTTTCTGTACAGGCATCCATCATCTTAAGAAATTTCCCCTTTAGCTTCTCCCTCTTACACCTCATATGATTCCCTATATTAAAGAGAGAAATCATGTCTGGAGATAGAAATTTAGGAGTCCTAAACAGGACTTGTAAACTCTGGCATTGAGTGAATTATACACTGAACCATGGCACTTTTGTCTCTACAAGTTGTAGATGTGTGACCAGACCAGATACACAGAGTTTATGATTGAAGCTATGGGAGCAGTTAAGACCCCTCCTCCATCCCCACTCTCATCATTGTCTGCCCATCCCAGCAGCTTCAAAAATTTCAAATATCCTTGATGTTTCCTTCTAGGGATCAGAACTTCCTGAGTCTGTATTACTTTTCATCTCAGGTAGTTATCACACTGAAAAGCAATATGAAAATCTCAAAGAATCTTAAATTTGGAAGGAATATTAGAGATAATTTATTTTAGCCCCTCAAAATTTACAAATTAGGAAACTGAGATATAAGAAGGTTAAATTACTTTGCCAATCTCACATAGCTAACTTGTAACAGAATTAGTAGCTCCTAATTCCCAATTTAGGTTTCTTCCTCACTATTCCATAGCAAATTAATCCCCACAAAAGTAATGATGTAAAATATAAATTTCTTGAGGATAGGGACTGTTCATTTTTATTTTTGTATTCCTAAATATCTAGAATGAGGTCTTGCTCTCAGTGGGCAGCTAGGTGGCCCAGTAGATCAAGTTCTCAGTCAGGAAGACTCATCTTCCAGAGTTCAAATCTGGCCTCAGACTCTTATTAGTTATGGGATCCTAGGCAATTCACTTTACCCTGTTTGCCTCAGTTTCCTGAGCTACAAAATGTTCTGGAGATGGAAAGGGCAAACCTCTCCAGTCTGTGCCAAGAAAACCCCAAATGGGGTCATGAAGAGTTGGACAGACTAAAGCAGAACAAAAAAAATTTCTTTTAATGAATAACTGTTGAATTTATATTTTAACAAAAGCTATTTCCTAATCTAAAAGAATGGGCCTCAAATGGTGAAATTTAGAAAATGGATTCAGGGGCAGGTGACCCAGTGGATAGAGCACCAGCCCTGAAGTCAGGAGGACCTGAGTTCAAATCTGACCTTAGACACTTAATTGCCTAACCTTAAGCAAGTTATTTAACCCATTACTTTGCAAAGATAAAGAAAATGAATTTGGCCTCTGCCCAAAGCACAGTCTTGGAATTTAGTAAGCTTTTAAACATGCTCAGTGACTAACAAGACAAAAAATAGGAGAAAGCAGTTCAGGGGTCTCTAATTACATTATGAGGGGCAGCTAACTGTGGCAGTGGTTAGAGCCCTGCTCCAGAAAAATAGGAAGATCTGAGTTCAAATCCAGCCTAACATACTTACTAGCTGTGTGACCCTGGGCATATCACTTGACTTAGTTTCCTCATCTATAAAATGAACTTGAGAAAAATGGCAAGTCACTCTGGTATCTTCGCCAGGAAAACTCCAAATGGGGTCATGAAGAGTCAAACATGACTGAAAAACAAAATCCCATTATATAAAGCAATTATCTGCAAAGAAAAACAGCTCTGGTTAGGAGGGGTCATTTCATAACTGAAACCCCAATAAAGATCCCCTGGTTACATTGATAAATTTAAATTCTGTATCCTAAGATCTAAGGTCACTACTTCACAAAAAAAAAGATATCTGCAAATGTAGCCTCAAACTCTTTCCAGATTTATTAAATAGTATTCCCATTCCCATGCTCTGCAAAACAGTCCAACTGGGGTCCTCTCTGCTCTTCCCAACTTTCCATTTTCTGTCTCTAGGTCTTTGCACTGTCTGTCCTACATGCCTGGTATGCATCCCCTCCTCACTAATAATAATATAATATAATAATATCTCCCTACCTCATAGAATGCCTTCCATTCTTTAAAATGTAAACACCACCTTCTACATGAAGTCTTTTCTAATCCACAAAAGCATCTAATTCCTTCTCTCTCTACTTTGTATTTAATAACTTTGTTAAAGTACAAAGTAATTTATATTAAGAATCAATGATAGGTTGTCCATAGGACATAGAATTTCCCTTCTCTGAACTTGTAATATTTCAGTATGATACTGAATTTTCTCTTTACAAGCATTTTCTTCATTGAAAAGCAAATGTAATTGGTTCATTTCTCTTAATTTCCATATCTTTGGCCTCTTTAGTTTTTTTAATACCCTGAAATTGATTGAATCTGTACAAAATGCCACCATGTATAAAATGTTATTATTTGGTTATTTGTTTATTAAAGTGGCATGATTGTTCCATGACCTCTCCACTGTTATATCTGTCCATATGTTATTGATTCCTAACTATATCCTCTCAGTGGAGAATAATTATTGTATATTATTCTATACACAAGAGCAAAAAGAACAAACTCATGAGAAAGTTTTTCCTTAGCAAGACTATTGTTTTAAGAACAATGTTGAGTGGTTAAATCATCTTTACTATTATAAATAGTCACATTATAAATACCTAAATTAACTATAAAGGACATATGAAGAAAAACATTATCTAAATCCAAAGAGAGAACTGATAAATAGAAATATGTATGGAATCATTATATTTTGTGTAATAGTTGTCATGGGCAAAGGGGGGGAGAAAAAAGGAAGTTATGTGATAATTTTGTTGTATATTTAAAAGAAATGGTAAGTTTTTATGAGAAATTTGCAGTTTTGTGTGCAATCATCTTTTTTCTGTGTTATGGAAATGTTTGTTTTATTTCTTGTTTTCTTAAGTTTAGATAAAATAA
This sequence comes from Macrotis lagotis, assembly GCF_037893015.1. Lineage (NCBI taxonomy): Eukaryota > Metazoa > Chordata > Mammalia > Peramelemorphia > Peramelidae > Macrotis > Macrotis lagotis. Next base: position 123,628,317 of record NC_133659.1, read on the forward strand.
AATTTTTAAAAAGAGATTAAGTATTTCAAACAATCAGAAACTTAGAGAAAATTTCAGTGAATTCCAGCCCAATGGATGGCTTTTGATCAATAGAGAGAAAGAGAGGAAACATCATCTAGTAAATCAAATTAGTTTAATTACAAAAAAAAGAGGATCCCCATCTAGAAAGTGGAACTTGGAACTAAACAAAAAAGTCCAGAATTCATCCAACTTATATAGAATACCATGGGAATAATATCTCCCTCCTCCTGAATGCTTTATTACTGAAGAATACAAGTGCTTTAGATTTTTTGGCAGCCAGATCACTCTTTGATTCATATTAAACTTGCAGTCAACTAGAACTCCCATACTTTTCCACATGAACTGCTATCAGGTCATGCATGTGTCTCTCCTCACCTCTGCACAATTTTTTTTCAACAGTAAAAGAATTTACATTTATTCTTATTAAGTTTCATTTTGTTTATTTGCCTTATCTATCTAGCCTGTCAAGGTTGTCTTGGAATCTGATTTTGTCATCAAGCTTATTAATTATCCTTGATCTGTAGTGGGAAAAAGCACTAGATTTGGATTAAGAGAACCAAACTTCCTGATGCCATACTATTATTACATAGTGAAGACAGTGAAGTATGATGGATATTTATCAGAAGATCTGGGTTCAAATGCGAAGTGACTCTGGGCAAGCCATTTACCCTTTCTAGATTTGTTTCAGTTTCCTCGTGTATAAAATAAGAATGTTAGGCTAGATGAGTTTATGATCTTTTCATCTTTGTGTTCTTAAATAAATTGATTGCTATCTATGAACCACAGTTTTCTCCTCTGCAAAAAGAGTAGGGTGGATTAAATGTCCTCTTCTACTCTAAGTGCTATAATCTTTTAACAAACATTTAAGGATTTTTAATAGACATCAAGTCTTATGTTCCCTCATTTTACAGGTGAGGAAATGGAGGTGGAGAACAAAGAGGTGGCTTGCCTAGAGTCAAACAGTTCAATTAACATTTATTAAATATGTACTATATGCAAAACACTCCCACTAAGGTCTTTATTTTATGCATTCAATATTATGGTGACTGTGCCTATTTTTTAGCTTATCATTTTAATCTTCCAGTTTCTGGATGAACAAAGAGCTGGACTTTGACTCCCGTTTCCAGAGTCTGAGCCTTAATGGTCAGGAAGCCTTGATTTCATTTTATTTTTTAGGCTTTACTGCCCCCCTGTGGTCTCTTGAAACTATTACCTTTGGGGTCATTCTTCACATAACTTAATTCTGTAATTGACAAAAAGCACTAAACCACATTCTTTTTAGAAAAAAACTTATTGGACTAAGAAATATAAGCAATCTTTTTTGAAGAAAAGAATTATGGTTGCAATAGTTTATATTTCTTGTAAATAGTGAATATCTAATAAGAAGGAAGTGTTTAGGGCACAGTAGCTCTTATGTATGCCAGGGGTGGTTATTAACTTTTATATACATGATGCCTAGAAGAAGAACCATACCCATCATTTCCATAAGGAAAGTAGAAAACCAATATAAGTAAGGAAATAAAGATACAGAGAAATGAAAGGGAGTGAGGGAAGGATTTGCCCCAGAGAGAGATTTGAAATCAGTGAGCTCTGACTCATTCCTGGATATCAGGTACTTGACCATATAGCTTTGAGCTGTCTTTGCAGCAATGAATGACTTCTCCTATTCTAAAGCCAACCACAGGGGGTCCCTGCATTAAAACCCCACAAGCTTACTACAGCAAACCTTATTCCAACATCTCTGAAAAGCAGTTGGGAAAGATTTTCATTGGTTTCAGTAGTTCACACATTGCAATGCTTGCTGATTCTGCCTCAATTTAGAAAATTAGAAGTATGAACAGGCACGACTCCAACCTGACAGAAGAAGCTAGCAAACTAAGCAAGATCACCCCCACTCCATTCCATTTTAACAGCCATTCAAAACAGAGGAGTTTTGACTGCCTGGAAAAACATTAAAGATTGATGCTCCAACTCTCATCATTTGCAATAAAGACAAGTGGAAGATGGAATACAAATGCACTTTGGAGGATTTGGTGAGGTGAAAAAAATAAGAGTATGTTCAAATGTGAAGGAGTTATCAAAATTGCCTAGGAGCAGAAGATTGTACTACATGGGTTCTTCCGGTCCCATTCTCTTCTTAATTCTATGACATTTAAAGATTCTTATCCAAAACAGATGTTTGCCCATCTCTGAACTGCTATATATATATAATCAACAATACTCTAAAAGTCCAGTCATCATTCATTGAATGTCAACGAAGACCTAGGCAAAAGGTGTGAGATGAGACTGCTACTATTCCCTAAAAAAGAATTTGTGGGGGCCTCTAACAGGGATCTAATTATCCCTATCATGAAGAAGAAAAGAAATGAAATTATCAGTTTATATGAATAAATATTTCTATTTCACATTTGAGCCCTTTACAACCCCAATCTATCTTCTCAACCTTGTAGCTTTCATTGTACCCCTTCCTATAATCTGCAGTTCAGTCAGTCTTTCCCTATTCCTTACATACTTTGGGTTTTTTAATAGCCGTTCACCAAGTCTTGAAGTCCTCCCTTCACTAGCAGTTCTTAGATTCCCTCACTTTCATTGTGACTCAACTCAGCTCAAGACCTGTCTTCCCACCTTGTACACAAAGCCCTTTCTGAGACCTGCAAATGACAGTGTTTTCCCTTCCTAATTACTTCCTAATTGACCTTATATTTATTCTGCATTGGTTTGTTCTGTATATGCTTATATCTGAGAGACTTCATAGGTAAAGCCAGTCCCAAAGCCAGAAAGACCTGGGTTTAAGTTTTACCTCTTGCCCATAATGGGTATGTGGCTCTGGGCAAGTGGTTTAACTTCTCAGTGCTCAAAGAAATACTCTAAGATGATAAATCACAAAGAAGATGTCCACTGGCATTGGTAGGAGGAATATGTATGCTATCTATGAGTTCCTTGTACCAATGAAATAATAGATCTAGTCCCTAATTACTTATATATGTATATGTTATCTCCTCTGATTGAATATAAGTTCCTTGAGAACTTGGACTGTTTTATTTTTTGGCTTTTAAATATATATATGGATTTATAAAAATATATGCATATATTTATAATTTTTCCCAATTACATGTTAAAACAATTTTTTAAGCTTTTTTTTTGCTTTAAGTTCCAAATTATATTCTTCCTCCTCCTCCCTCCCCTCCCTGCTCCCTGAGATGGTAAGTAATCAGATAATACATTATCAGGTTTGTATTTCCATTCGTTTTGTACGAGTAGACTCAAATTTTAAAAAAGAATGAAAAAAAGTGAAAAAATAGCATGCTTCAGTTTGTAGCCAGACAACATCAGTTCTTTTACTAGAGGCAGATAGTATGCTTCATCATTAGTCCTTTGGAATTCACTTAGATCATTGTATTGCTGAGAACAGCTAAAGTCATTCCAACAACCTCCAGGGGCAAAATCAGTTAGCACAAAGTACTAATAATACAGCACCTTTTATCCCTAGCAACTGACATAGAGGGGTGCTGATTGTCACATTCAAGAGCTCTAAATATGGTTCTATCCTAAATATCAAAAAACCAAACCTAATTTACCATTAATCCTAGACATCTTATACCATTTTATCAAATTCAACTTACATTTAAGTGCCTATATGCACAGAGGTCTATGCTAGATAGTTGGTGTTTGTCCTTTCTTTTTGAAGAGGAGCAAAGATATCAAAGGTTCATTTCTTAATGTGCATGTGAATTAGTTTTAAGGGAGGCAGAGTTGCACAAAGTCATTAATTTCTTCCTGAGTCATAGAAGTTCAGTGGCAGGACAACAGTTAGGATGACTAGCAATGGCCCAGGATTCAATAGATGACCTTGGTGTCTTTGATATCTGACCAATCTCTAAGCATGCTATAGCACTACTTCTGCTACCTTCATGGTCATTGAAATAAATTGTTCTCATTCATCCATTTCATTGGGGAAAGCCTTCACATGCTTGAGTAAACATTCCCCTAATTCACCAAGAGGTTTGAAGTCTACCAGTTACCCTCAATCTGCTGAGACAGGAAGGAAAGAAGGAAGGAACGAAGGAAGGAAGAGAGAGAGAGAGAGAGAGAGAGAGAGAGAGAGAGGAAAGAGAGGAAAAAAACAAGAAAAAAAGATAAAGTTTAAATAATACTAAACCTGTCCTCATGAACCATCATCTAAAAGATGTTATGACTTATACACAAGTAACTGTATTACAAAAATAATGTAGACTAAGTGTATCAGAGAGATACAAAGTAGAAAACATCAGAAGAGACCAAGGGATCAAGGAATATTTCATGAAAAAGGTCACATTTAATCCTGAGGGCCAGGGGATCCAAGTATACGAATCAGTAAGAGTAAAAGCCTATGTGAGGAATGTAGGGTATTTGGTCTCCACATGGAAGAAATGCATGATAAAGACTGAGGTCTACCCGTCGCTGTTGTGCCTAGGTGCAGGTATGTGAGTGTGAGACAGAAGGAGAGACAAAAGAATTGACCTCAATCTGATCAGACCTGAGATTAGACCAGGCCTGCCCCATTTGGTCCTGAGTTGATGTAGGGTCCCTGTCCTCTGCAAGTGCATTTGCTTAATGAAATCCATACATATTACTATACACTCCCCTGTGCTCATCAGTATAATCACCAGGGCAGGAAACACATATTAGAGAGAGTGGTATGGGGTGGGCATATTGATTAGATTGCAATTCTGGCAAATAAGACCAATGACTGGCTCAAAGGAGAGGAGAGAACCTTTCATACTGCATATGACTAAACATTGTCACAATTCTCAGTCTTTCCCATTAAGGGGAAATTTTTTTGTTTTGGTTTGGTTTATTGGCAGAAAAAATAATTAATTAATAAAAATCTATTTTACTCACCCTGAACTTTTTTTTCTTTTTTGGTTTTTGCAAGGCAGTGGGGTTAAGTGACTTGCCCAAGGTCACACAGCTAAACTAAGTAATTATTAAGTACCTGAGGCCAAATTTTAACTCAGGTTCTTCTGACTCCAGGGCCAGTGCTCTATCCACTTTGCCACCTAGCTGCCCCTGAACTAAATTTTTATAATTACGAGTCATTTATAGCAGCCTAGAAGAGGTAAATTAATATAGCCTAAAAAAGGGAGAAGTCCAGGTTATCTAGAGAAGGGCCCTCAAATAAAGAGAATTCTAGCTACATATTGACTTAGAAAACACTATGATAAACACCTCATTTTTTACTTACTTGCAACATCCTTATTGTTTCACTCATTAGACTGCAAGTTCTTTGAAAGCAGGGACTGTTTCATTTTTGGTTTTGTGCCCCTATCCCTTATCACAGTTTCTGGTATGTAATAGCAATTAATAAATGTTTGCTGAATGATTGATAGACACTGTAAAGGGGCAATGAGGTGGACCCAAAAATGAGCAGAAAGAGAGAAGATTTGATTCTATTGCCTTTGAGAAATTGCAGAGTTCGTCTAATGACCCCAAGAATCTCTCTAGAGCAAAAGTCCATGTTTTTAGCAATTTTCTTAGTTCTTGATGATGTGTGGTTGTAGATATGTAGAATGGGTCTGGGAGGTGGTAAAACTACATGATCCCAAAGTATCTTACAATAAAGATTTAAAATTCTATGATTATGTATATGCCTCTAAACCCCATGATTTTTCTCCCATAATACTACATTGAGAGTTGAAAGACTAATTTCACCTCTTTAACATATTCAATCTAAGAATCAAGATGACAATTCAAAACCAAGAGGGAAAGGGTTTGCATTAAGCATATTTATATCTTAAGACAGGTCATTGAAAGGATACAAAGCCATCTAAATGAAAGCCAGATAAATGACACTATTTATCTGAAACTTGTCTTAATTCTATCTCTAGTCCTAGAGTCCCAATGGGAATTTTTGACTGTGAAAGTGAAAGTAGTAAAATGATCTTAATTGGTTGAGTTTAGAAGAAAGCTACAGAGCAAAGTTGAGTTTCATTTTCAAAATCTCAGGAAAGAGTTACAACAGAAAGACTAGGAAATCGCAAATCTCTATCAAGCAACCAAAGAATTGTCCCTGTTCCCAAATCGATTTGTGTTCCTTCTAAAGGGGATATGTCAAGATCAATGAACTTCAGTGAAGAACCTTGCCCCCATACACAAGACAAACCTCTATCAACAAAACAATAAATCCCTACCCTAGTCTGAAAGGATTAAGTCTTTGGGCTAAAACCCCTCATCTACATTTCCTTAATTACTTCATCTCTGCACTCTGAGCTACACACCTCCCCACCTCAGCTGCCAACTACATACCCCTGATTACATTATCTCTATCCTTTAAAAACTTACTCTCTCCTTGGTTGAGCTGCTGTCTCTAGGTGTAATCCCCTAAAAAAATGCCTTCATTTCATTTTGAGGGGGAAAAAAAGAACTGCTTCACTGATGCAAACTCCAATTTTACTTTACTAGATTTCAGCATAATGGTTTTTGCCACCCAAGTCTTCCATCTCTTTGCCCCAATCTTTTTTTTTATTCATGAAAATCTTCACCCAGATACTTAGATGTATCTGTTCAATGTTAGCACTTCCTTCACTGATACACATTATGACTCTTTTCTCTCCTCTCATGCGCAATTCTTGTCTATGCCTCCTTCTAAATTCTTCAGAAAGGATCCATTTTGCAACTTTCCTTTGGTACTTCTAACATTTCTGAGATACTAGTACAATTTAAGTTATTCATCCATTGATACTAATTTTCACTTCATAATAAATCACATCCAAAAAGGATTTGTCTTCGATGATATCTTCTATACTTCACAATCGCTATTTTGTACATTTAACTGCTGTGCATAATTTTTATCAACCACCTTGCATTTTACCTCTCCTAGATTATTGCCTTGCTATGGTAAAGGGGCTAGCATACCTCATTGAAACTATGAGCTTTGCTATGGAAAGTTGCCCACAACAGACAGATCTTAATGGAGAGTTCAGACAAAAGGTGATCTGATCCACTGGAGAATGAAATGGCAAACCATTCCAATATTTTTGTCACTATTAAAATAATAAAAGTTATTACATTGGAAGATGAGCCCCTCAAGTTGAAAGGTATCCAATATATTACTGGGGAAGAGTGGAGGATAACTACAATAGCTCCAGAAAGAATGAAGCACCTGGGTCATAGCTGAAAGGAAACTCAACTAGGAATGTGTCTGGTGATGAAAGTCCAAAGCTGCGAAAATCAATATTGCATAGGAACCTGGAATGGAAGATCTATGAACCAAGATAAATTAGATGTAGTCAAATAAGAGATGGAAAGTTTAAATATTGACATTTGAGGTGTCAGTAAACTTAAATGGACAGGAATAGATGAATTTAATTTTTTTTGTGAGCAATGAACATGAGCTTGGAGAGACTTCAAGTGACAGATGCAGGATAGAAGGGCCTGGCATACATACTATGGTTCATGGGTCATCAAGTGTTGTACATTACTGGACATCTGAACAATAAAACATTTTCTTTGCTTTCTGTGTCATCAAAATATGATTCCTCTGAGCTTATGGGGCTTCATAAATGACTGTTAGGTAAAATTACTAGAATAATATTGGTGTTTAAAAAAGATGGAAGTATTCAGAAGGGAGTATCATGAATCAGTGAAAGAAATGTACAGTTTCTCAGATGGATTCCAGTCTGTTTTCCTACTCCTCTTCAGTTTTAGATCTGTTTATTCTCCATCCAGCACTTGTTCAAGAATATATAGCAGATGGATATCCTTTACAGGTACATATCATAATCTAGACAGCATTCATACATCATTTTCCTTATGTGAATGATTCAGATGAGGCTCTTTCAAATGACTCTGGTTCTCACTATTTGTAAATAGAAGCTTTGGGGGACCTTTTTCACAATCAATAGGGAATTCTTATTTTTTGGAGACTTACAGGACATCTTTTCTGACACTGATAAACAACTTATGTGAACATATGCATCTCTTTTTTATGCCTTAATGTTGATACTTAGTGGATTGTGGAACAAAGTTATTTTCATCCATCACCGTCATGGGAGACAACATGTTTGAAGAAAGCCTTTAAGGGTATATCTGTTTTACAGAGTAATGTAGGGTTTTTTTTAATCAACAAGCAACAGATATAGCAAAATCATAATTCATAATAAAAAGATCTTCTGCCTTCCCCCCCTGCAGACACATTTCCCAGCAATATATTCAACAGCTAGGGAGGTATTTAGTTGGCTTCTTTCTTCCATAGGCACATTCAGCACAGCAAAGCCAAAGGAGAGCAAACACTGCTTCAAATCTGTTAGATTTGGCTATGCTTAGGCAGCTTGTTACTACAGATCCAATCTTGCCATCTGGGGGCTAAATGTGACATGTGACACTTAAGGAACTGAATTTGGTGCCAGATATCAGATTCATCATAGATCTGAAGCTCAGGGCCACAGAGATAATTGAGCACCACCTTTTTTATGTCTTCCAACATCCTAAAGAAGAATCTAATCTCTCTTCTTAATATAGTTTGCTATTTCCTTGTCTCTCTCTTAATGATAGCAAATTTCTTATTAAATCTCCTGAGAGTTTGTCTTTTTTTTCCCCTAGACCTCTATTATTTTTTTTATATTAGTGAATCTTTGTTGCTTGGCTTTAAAGAACAAAAGTAGGAGCACCGGCCCTGGAGTCTGGAGTACCTGAATTCAAATCCTACCTCAGACACTTAACAATTACCTAGCTGTGTGGCCTTGGGCAAGCCACTTAACCCCATTGCCTTGTAAAAACCTAAAAGTAGGAGCAATGGGTGAGATTGGTAAAAGTCAGATTTTGACAATGTCAGAAAAAAAATCCTAAAACCAAAAGAGTCAGAAATCAGAAATTGCCTTAGAAACAATCATTAACTATGGGTTTTTTTTAGGTTTTTGCAAAGCAAATGGGGTTAAGTGGTTTGCCCAAGGCCACACAGCTAGGTAATTGTTAAGTGTCTGAGACAGGATTTGAACCCAGGTACTCCTGACTGCAAGGCCAGTGCTTTATCCACTATGCCACCTAGCCAACCCCGATTAACTAAGTTTTTAAGAAGTTTAAGGAACTTGAACAAGGTCACACAGGAAAGTGGAAGGGGCCGCTACCTCAATTAGTAATGAGTTTCTCCTTTCTAGTTTCCAAGCAAAAAACTTCATGACCCCTTATTAGGGATGTTGTAAAGGAAATACTTTTCAGGAATGGATCAGATGAGATGACCTTACCTCTGAGAAAATAACAAATTTTGTTTATTTGATAGTCAATGAATGGTTGAAATGGACACAATGAAAGTTTTTATTGTTTTGACATTAAATCATTTGCCCTGATCATGACCTTTTATTACATGAAATAACTTTTTTAAGGCAACAAAATGGAGCTCATTTTCATGATTGTTTCTGATTCAAAATATTTCATTCTATTTGATGATAAGAGGAGATCATACAGCAAGTAATTTAGATGGGAAGGACACTAAATCACATCCCCTAGATCTTTCTTCTCATTTCTATTTCTAGTCATTAAGAAAAGAAATGCTGCTGTACTTTTATAAAAGGGGAAAAAAGAATTTTTCCCCTTGACAGTATCATCCCATTTTTAATTGGAGGAAGGGTAAGGTCAATGTGAGAGAACCTTTTCAGAGAGCACTTCATCCTTAACCAAATTGTAGTTGGTAGAAACCTATTTTCTACAGAAAGGGAGACAATTTCTTCTCAACAGTATATGGTAAATTGAATGGTTCTGTTGGCTGCTCAAATTATTTTGGAGGTCTAATCCAAGAGGCTTACACTGTAGCAACCTCATTATACTGTTCTTCTCACTTTTCCACTAGCCATACCTGACTTTCCTTTACAAGGCTCAATGAGCAACTAAAAACTTCCTATGCAACCATAATTTCTGGGTGCTCATCAAGACCACATCTCCCTCATAAACCAGTTATAGCCCATGAAAGAATGTGAATTCATAAAACTAAACCTACTTAAGGCCAAACCATTTGGCATTGGTGTGCTCTGAATGTAAAATGGGGTCTTGTGTGCACTATTCAGGTTACATCATGTTAAACAATCCTCCAGCTCCTCCACTGTGGTACTTTACTGTAACCATTGCTGCCTATGGAAAGAAAACCAGCCCCATATTGAGTAAACTCAGGCAGACTTTATTCTTAGCTAGGGACTCACTTCAAACCATTATAGAATCTTATGGCCTCCCTGGCTTTGGGGTTATCCAGACTAAAAGTCATCCTCCACTAACTCTCAGCCCCCCTCAAGAACTTTGGCAATGCAATGAAATGCTCGTTCCGGCAGCTCACCATAAATAGCATCCTAAAGCCATTAAAAGGCACATAAGGATTCCCTCTGAGTATGATCTATGATCTGGGTACAGATAGCACCTCTAGAAAACAAGTTCACAAGTGGATAGCTCCACTTGAGTCTCAGAGCTTATGATCTTACTAAAGTTGAGCCCTCACCTCAAGAATCTGCCTGCCAAAGAAATGTAAACAGGACAATGAAGAGGTAGTGTTTGAGCTTGATGACCAGTTCAATCATTCTTATAGAATCAAAGATCTCAGAGATGATCTAGTCCAACTCTTTCACTTTATAAGTGAATAAACTTAAGGCCCAGAGTAGAGACTTATCTATGATCAAATAGGTAATGAAACTGATACAATAACCCATTTATTCTATTGCAAGTGCTCTTTCCATTTGCCATGCTGTTGAAATCAAGTAAAAGAATTCAGTAAAATAATAAGCAATCAAAAAGCACTGAGGCACAAAGGGGAGGTGTCAAGTCAAGAAAGCCAGGTCCAGGTGCTGCTTGTGCATCAACCTCTCATTGCCCCAGCAACTCTCTAAGACTATAAGGAACAAAAGAGTTTCTTATCTATATCAGTGAAAGGAATTTCCCTTACCAGGAAATCCTAACACCATTGAAATCATAGATCCTGACCAAAATTTATAATATAGCAACAATGATATGCTGCCTGTGTGATCCTGGAAAAATATCTTAACTTGTCAATGTCCCAGGAAACTGATACTAAAAGATTCAGAACTTATCATTCTGCTTCCATTGAAGAAGTTACATCAATGAAATCCCAGGCCAGAACAGTAGATGATAGATAGATAGATAGATAGATAGAAAGATGATGGATGGATAGATAGAAGATAGATAGATAGATAGATAGATAGATAGATAGATAGATAGATAGATAGAAGTCATCCAATTCAATGCTTAATTAACATTTCAATCTCTAAAGGTTTTTATTGCTGAGGTATGACACAATAAACAGGACACAATATTTAGAGTCAGAAGACCTGGTTTCACATCCCAGCTAAGCCACCTGGGTTGCCTTGAGAAGGTCACTTACTCCCTCTGGGCTTCAATCTCCTCATCCATAAAATGAGGAAATTAAATGAGTAGCCTCTAAAATCTTTCTCAGCTCTAAATCTATGATTATATGAACAGATAGGTGGTAAACATGAATACACACACATATTTATATATGGATACAAATGTTTACACATATATACATGTGTACATCTACATTTTTATATTGTATAAAGATATATAAATACGATTGCATATAGATATGTTTATATATACATATGTTTTATGCATATAGGTATATATTGCATATATGCCTATATATTGTATTTGTATAGCTATGTGGATATAGTTATAAATACACATAGGAACATTTATATATTATAAATGTGTACCAATATATAAATTTGAACATCTATATTTATATAAGTGTATACCTATAAGTCCACGTGAGTATTTATTGTATTTGTATATATAAGTATATATGCACATGTGTTGCATAGATATATACATTCTACATGTGTGTGTTTAACATGCACTTTTGTAATATACATGGTATTGTATTGAATGGATATGTAGATACTCTACATGTGTGAATTGCATGTATATTTGTGTCTAATTTAGGCATTATTTGTATATATATATATATATATACATGCATGCATGCATGCATGCATATATGTAATCTTTTCATTGAGATTCAGGATCATCAAAAGCCACCAAGCCTGTGGTCTCTGATTGATTTCAGACATTGTCTACCTGGACTAGTCTCTAGTTTATAAGGGTCAAGTATAAGCATTGACTTCAGAAATGGCACTAACTTTGGTCTTTATTACTCAAAGCCTCCATTCTCTGTTCACTGGCATGTGTTAGGAGCTGCAATTTACTGAATAACTGACTTCATTCTGATTTCAATTTCAAATTCTATGGTCAATTCAGACCATCATTAAGTTATGTATCATATGCCTACTAATTGCCAAACACTGGCTTAGATACTGGAAGTACAAAGCCAAAAATAAAACTGCCCCAGCCCCAGTGATCTTAAATGGTATCAAGGGACATAATATGTGTATATATTTATTTGTTTGTATTACAAATTTATAAAGTATAAAATTATAAATAGAAAATATATATACAGAATAAATATGAGGTCATTTCTGGGATGTAATGGTGCAGATCAGGAAGTATTTGTAAGAAATGACCTTTGAACTGACCTTTGAAAAAAGCTAGGAATGGAGGAATGAAGACAGGATTTCTAGCTTGGAGGATCATCACCTATGCAAAAGGTGATGTGAAAGGAGATGGAATGTTGGAGGCGATGACTAACATGGAAGTCAATTGATTGCCCACACAAAAAGTACACAAAACAGAATAATGCCTAATAAGATCAAAACATTTAGTTGGATATAGCTTGAATAGGTTTTTAAATACCAAATAGAATCTATAATTGATTTTGAAGATAGTAGGGAGGTATTAGAGTCTCTTGAGCTGTGGCATGACATAATCAGACCTACTCTTTCAGAAGACTAATTTGATAGCTGTTTGGAGGCTGGATTGGCAAAGGGAAATATTGGAGTTAGGTATTCCCTCTACAGCTTCCCCAGGACATGATCATTTATTCTATTTGTGAAAACCTCTAGTGAGGAGAAACTTACTCCATTCAGAGGTAAAACATTCTGCTTTGGGGTATCTCCAGTTGTTAGGAAGCTTCCCTTTATGTTAATTTTAAAAAAATATAACTTTGCTCCCATTTATGTTCTCTAGAGCTAAGAAGAGAAATTCTAAATCCTTGTCAAAAAGATAACTTTTCAAATATTTGAAGACAACAAATGCCCTCTAAAGTTTCTCTTCTGAGTAAATACTAAATAACCCTATCTTTCCAAAGATGCTTCTATGATCTAGCCTCATATTTCTCCACCATCCTGAATGCCCTTCTCTAGACTGATCCAAAGTTATGAATATTTCATTCTTCCAAAGATCTGTGATTTCATCACACATCATTCATTCATCTAGATAGCTCTTCTGCAGACAAAGATTACAATTCCTCCAAAAATCATTTCATGAGTTAATGTACTCTCCACTGCAAAAAATTCATCACTCCTAGCACTCCTTTAGGTGATTAGCTATTTGACCTTTATTAAGCTGTTCCCTGTGAACTGATCCAACCATTCTGGAAAGCAATATGGAACTATGCCCAAAGAGCAATAAAACTGTTCCTACCCTTAGACCCAGTAATTTCAATTCTAGAGCTATATCCAGAAGAAATCATAAAAATGGGAAAAGTCCCCCATGTTCCAAAATATTCATAGCAGCTCTTTTTGTAGAGGCAAAGAATTGGAAATTAAGGGGATGCCCATCAATTAGGGAATGGGATGAACAAGTTATGGTACATGAATATTATGGATTACTATTGTTCTATATGAAACCATAAGTGGCCGGACTCTAGAGAAATCTGGAATGAATTATAGGATTTGATCCTGAGAGAAGGGAGCAGAACCAAGAGAATAATGTACACATTAATGAAACATTACGAGATGATCAAACCTGATTGATGCAGCTGCTCTCAGCAGTGCAGAGAGTAGGAAAACCCTATTAGCCCTGCTATGGACAATGCTATATCCCCATCCAGAGGAAGAAAAACAAAACAGAACAAAGCAAAACCAAAAAAAAAAAATCCTTCAGAATCTGATAAGCACTATATTTACTTTTTTAAAAAAATCTCTTATGTATTTCTTTCCCTTAATTCTAATTCCTCATACAGAAAATGACGACTCTGTAAACATGTTTTACACAAACATGTATGCACAATATTAACCAGACTGTTCGCCATTGAGAGGAGAGAAGTGGGAAGGAAGGGTGGAAGGAAATTTTGTAACTTAAAAATATACATAGGCATATGAATAAATGTTAAAAAAAACTTTCATAAACATGTATTAAAAAATAAAATATCAATTAAATAAAAAGCTGTACCCAAGATGGCAGTCCATTGTCAAACCCATTCTGAGCCTTTTTTATCATGAGAGGGTCTTTAGAGTTTACCCTTAATAGTGTTGACCTTTGGGAACCTAGACTTACCTCCAAGCCCTGAGGAAATATTGGAGTAAGATTTGTCAAAGTCTTTCCTAATATAAACACCTGGACTGGACACAATGTTCCATATGTAGTATAAGCAAAACCATGGGTAGCAGAATAGACTATCTCACCTTCTATGTTCTTAAATCTCTACTTTTATTATTAGTGTCTAAGATTGCATTAGCTTGTTTGGTTACTATTGTCATGCTAATATTCATTGTGAAATTGTAGTCCACTACAATGCAAAGATCTTTTTTACATAAACCATTATAGGTCAAGACTAATCCAAAATGTCAAAAAGAAAGGACTAAAGAGAACCTGTCTCCTTATGTAGGAGGAAAATAAAAATGAATTAGGAAATCAGAGAGAGGGGAAAGAGCTACACACAAAAACAATTTAAAATTTCAATTTCAATATTCATGGCCCTATTAATTTGGAAGTGTCTTCCAAAGAAGAGTATAATAACTTGTGTGGGGACATCTGTTTGGTGTAACTCTTGTCTAGGTGCTAGAGACTTTCTTCACTTTTCTTATATCCTACAGGTACCAGCAAAAAACTCTGGCTCTCTACTTACCATATTTCAACCTCACCATGTTACCAGGCCCTCTCTTTCTATCATACTCTGTCTTGATGACATTTTTTACTCCTGTTCTTTTTTGGAATTCCTCCTTTTTCTTATATTGTCAATGGTTAATACCCACATATGCTTCTCTGTAGTCTTCTCTATGGTACTGATTGTTCATTCTTCAGACTGTTATAGTCCATGGTTTATCATAGTATCTATGGTGATAGATGTGGCAAGCATAAACTTGACTTATTACAGGAATTTTCTTATTCTTTTATCTTTTTCAATGCAGGAGGAACACAGAGAAAAAAAAATTGGTGATTGTTAATTTCTAACTGGTTACCTGGGTTCAATTCCTAGTCAATACAGCTTGTTGAAAGGCAATGTTGTATAATGGTTGGACCACTGGTCTTAGAGTCAGGAAGACCTGGGTGCCCTTGTTCATGTTATTTAATCTCTGCCTACATTTATTCACTTTAGAGGCTCATCTTCCTCGTTCAAAATCTGACCTTAGACATTTTGTGACTACATAACGCAGGGCAAATCAGTTAACCCTATTTGCCTTAGTTTCTTAATCTGTAAAATGAGCTGGAAAAGCAAACAGCATACCACTCCAGTATCTCTATCAAAAACAAACAAATAAACAAATACAAATAGGGTCATGAAAAGTTGAATATGACAACAACAACAACAACAATAACAAAATGAGGGAATTAGACTTAAGGGTGGGTAAACCCTAAATCTCTGAAACAATGAAAAGAGCTTTATAATTTCCCTAAAATAATCCAGCCCACTTTTCTCCTCCTGTTCAACTCTGAGCCCAATTCGTTTTCCATTTGTATTCTCTTTTCCAAAAATATACTAGTCAGAAACCTCTACAGATTATACCCTATCTTTGTCCTTTACAAAGTCCTATTCTAATGTCCCACCATGACTTGGAGTGAATCCAGTATCCCTAATGCTATCCTTTTTCCTAGGTTCCTGCTTTTGCTCATGCTAGAGTTTTTGCCTAAACTATCCTTTCTTTCATCTCTTCTCATACAATGCCTACCCATCCTTCAGTGATTTCCTCAAATGCCACTTCTTCATAAACCCTTCTAGGATGCCTTTAGCCAGAAACAAGTTTTCTCTGCTTGCACTTTGTATCTCTCCTATTGAGAGTTCACATTTCCCCTTGTTTTATATTTATCTATGTACATGGTTTACCTACCCCACTAGACAGTAAGCTCTTTGAAGGTCAAAATCATTTTCTTTTGTTTTGTTCCCCTACAACAACTAGAAAAGACCTTTCTTTTGCAAAGTCATTTTTCAATAAATATCTCTGTCCCCAAGAGCAGTCAATAGACTATAAAGAAACCTATGGGTTGTAGCCCTCATCAAAAAAGAGAGGAAATAGTCATTCCCTGGCTTGAAACTGGCTTAACTGAACTGACATAAGAATCTGTCCCAATTCTTCTATGAAAATCAACAGCAATCAATGGCCAACATTTTCATCGTGCTTTAAGGTTTACAAAGCACTTTCCATGCATTATTTCATTTAATTCTTACAATGTTATGCAATATAGTATATCTCTCAATGAAAACTGTAAAAGCCATATCATACTGATCCTATTTCAGAACATGAATCTTCTTCCTCTCTCTCACATGGTAGTTCACATATTTCTAGCTGTACTTCATCAGACGAATTTCAGGGTCACAGGTAATGGATGTCATTGGACTTTTCTTAAAGACCACTACTTCTTTTTATTTTATTTTATTTAAGGCAATGGGGTTAAGTGACTTCCCCAAGGTCACAAAGCTGGGCAATTACTAAGTGTCTGAGATTGGATTTGGACTCAGGTCCTCCTGACTCTAGGGCTGGTGCTGAACTCAACCTAAGCATAAATTATTAGGCATTTTATTTATTTCTGTTTTCATTACATTCTCCCCATTTCTACTATCATCAAGAGAAGATGAATTCTATAAAGTTAAAGATGGTGTATTATGTAAACCATATAAAGCAAGCATTTACTAAGTGGCTACATTTGCTAAAAACAATGTGCTAGATACAGGGAATATAAAGATTAAAAAGATGAAAATTCTTTGCCCTCAAGAAATCTATATTCTATAAAGGGAGAATTATATTTCACCCCAAATTTCAGGATATTGCTCTACTCACATGTATACCTAAAGAAATGTTGAGTTGAATTGAGTCACCTTCCTTGTCAACCTGAGGAGAGAATCAAGAAGTGGTGGTCAGGGCAGCTAGGTGGTACAGTGGATAGAGCACCGGCCCTAGAGTCAGGAGGACCTGAGTCCAAATCCAATCTCAGACATTTAGTAATTGCCCAGCTTTGTGACCTTGGGCAAGTCACTTGACCCCATTGCCTTAAATAAATTTTTTTTAAAAAGTGGTGGTCTTTAAGAAAAGTCCAATCTCATTCATCACCTGTGACCCTGACATTTGTATGATGAAGCACAGCTAGAAATATATGAACTACAAAGCCTGCCCTACCCTCTCCCCACTCACAACAGAGGCAAATTCCATTTCCTAGGAAACAACCTAGAAATCCCTTGTCTCACCAATTACAAGTTATTTTTTGAACATTTTTTTCTACAGAATTAAACCAGCCATGATGGAATAGAAAAAAATAACGAGTGGGGAGTCAGGGGAACAGAAATCTAGGACTTAATTGTCATGTGATCTTGAGTCTCAGTTTCCTAGCTGTCAAATGAAGGACTCATTTCAGACTCAGGTCCCCTCTAGTTCTAGCATCCTAGGAGTCTATGAAAGAAGCCCTCTCCCAGTGATCAAAGGCCAATCACTTTCCTGCCCTTATACCATTCTTCCTCTTCTAAACAAACATGCTGTTCATTGCCTGGAAAATTCCAGCCTTGTTCCAAAGTTATATATTACTTTTCCATTATCTCAGAATAATATTAATAATAATAACGGTAATAACATCTTCCTTCTTCCGGAAGAGGTCCTGGCCATTGCTCGAACTTTTCTGGTTTGGTATCCCCTGGTGGGCTCCTTTTTTTCCCCCTTTTTCTCCTCTTTAGTGGAAAAAGTTACTCTTAGCTGCTGGCTTTAATTTAATTTAATTTAATTGCAGTATTTTGCACACATGCCCAGAGGCCTTTGGGTAATCCTTGCATTTTTAATAAATCTAATATATAATAATGACTTTGTTTTTAACTTTCCACTGAGAGTTTGGTCCTGAGTTGGATGTAGAAATCCAGTCAGGGGTGTCTAGGTCATCCCACTGTGATTGGATTTCAGGGAATCGTAGGATTCCTAATTGGCTACTCCTCTGCAGCCTAGTATTCTTGCACACCTGTGTTTAAAGTCCTCATACAAACTTCCCATAAGGATTGAACTGACCAATTGTTTCCATCAGAATGACCAAACACATTGGGAGTATAGACACATCCCAGGCTTAGAAGGATTCAGAAGGAACATAAGCCACTGGTATATGGAACTAACAGAAGTGTCTGATGGGACACCAGTGGCACATTGGCTGGGAACAGATCTAGTATGCAAGGAGAGAGAATGGCCTTTACTTTTTAGGCAAATGTTATTTTGATTGTTGCTAGGGAGACTGATACAATATATTCTGGGGAGGTACCTTTTCTAAATGACTTTAGCATCAAGTCACCCTGGCCATCTCAGACTAGTAGTAGGAGTGGGAGTAGAGGTAATAATAATAATAACTAGAGTTTATACAGCACTTAAAAGTTTGCAAAAGCTTAAAAATATCATATCATTTTGTCCTTATGCCCTTATTAAATAAAGATTATTATTGTTCCCATTTTATAGTTGAGGAAACTAAGGCAGAAGTTAAATAATTTGCCCTTAATCACATATCTAGTAACTATCTATATAGTCTGGACTTCCTGATTCCAGGATCAATATTCTACCCACTAGTTAATTAAATACAATTTAATAATTAAATTCTAACTAGCTTAGGAACAAATAAGTACTGAATTCAAATCTTTCCTGCCCCAGAGCACATACCTTGACTTTATAGTCAATTCTCTAAGACTGCTAAGTTTCAGAGGGAGTACTAATCTTCATTACTAGAGGAGTTCATGCTCCTTCAAAATAACAAGTTTTAATCCTATAACCACTGATTATTAGAAAAAAGAGCACTACATTTTGGGTCAGGAGAGTCTTGGGTTCCCTGTTCTGATATAAACTAGTTGATACTGAATAAGTCACTTACTTCTCTAAGTCTGTTTTCTCATTTCTAAAGTAGTAGATATGGCAATAGTTGTATTCCCTAAGTCATAGGGATTGTTGGATGGAAAGCACTTTATAAACATCAATCATTTATAAAATGTTATTTTATAGAGTTTATATGTGTAATATATACTCTGTCATTCTAGGTTTGTTGATATCTTATTTTATAAATTACTCAGATGCAAGCCTGTTACTATTATTGTGCCTATATAGTATATTCAGGTTTACAAAATACTTGGCCAGAAAGAAGTTGATGGGCAGGTAGTATCAAAACTAGTATCATCACAATTTTATAAATTAATAAATTGATCTAATTTAAATGTAATGTAATTGTAGTTTTTACAAACATGTTAAGAGGCCTTTAGGAAACACTTGCATTTTTAAAAATTTAATACATAATGATAACTTAGTTTTTAACTTTTTACTGAGAGTTAGAAAAATTAACTGATTGCCCATCTGGGGTCAGTCATCTAGTGCTGAATCCCTTTTCTGGACTCTTATATTGAGTCCCTTTTCTGGACTCCCTCAATCTTCCCCAGGCGAACATTAGATTGGCAAGAGACAAGGATGACAAGGGAGACAAGTATTCCATCAAGATCTCCAACTTCTCTGTTCATTTACCAAAACACCAGTGCTTAAATACCTTTCCAGTCTCTAATCCACTCCCACTCCTGCAGCACTTAGTAAGATAAGACTCTGGTACTCAAGGATACCAGGTGATAATAGCTTACAATGCTCCCATGCACAACAGTCCCTACACTCTAGTAAGCATCAAAGCCAGGATTTGAATAAGATCTCTCCTAACTCCAAGTCCAACACTCTTTCCACTACAGTACTCAGTTTCTATCTTTCTTTGGTCAATCCAATTAGATTATAAACACTTTGCAGGCAGATATCATCACTTATGTTTATAGCATCAGAGATCAATCTTGAAGGACTCTTAGAAACAATCTATCGTCTTGTTTCCTCCTTCATTTCTAATCAAATGGGTCCTATGTTAAAGTGATCTTCACTCCCCATTAGACTGAGTTTCTTAAGAAGAATAATTGTGTTTGTCTTTATATCCCCAGAATTCAGCTTAATATCTGGCACAGCTTTCCACCAAAAGCCCTCAAAAGCTTCATTTTCTTCTAGCAAAAAATCTTTACATATCTAAAAAATTTCTATTCCTGGTCATTACAATACAAAATAAAAGGATTCAGGCAGTTTCCTTTTGTTCAGTATAACAGTATTTAACCATATAATTGAGGAATTAGATAGTAAGATTAGGTGTTAACAGACGCTGAGAAATTTGGGCCACCTAAGGCATCTAAAATGAGTTATATCAAATCTTCAGTGAATCAAGTATTTTAAGATCAAAGGAATATAGATTTGGAGGTAGAAGGAAATTTGGAAGCTATCTAGTCCAATCCCTCATTTTATAGTTAAACCCTACTCAAAAATGGGATTAGAAAAGGGTAACATGTTCATAGATATGGCTCCAAAATCTTATTAATGCCATAACAAGAAATCTTGGTTACTTAATCTAGTCATAAAAATAACTGTTCTCTTCATTATAAGTATAAAATGCCCCTATACTGATGCCTATATTTCATGGAGTTCAATAATAGGATTTTTTAACCTTAACTCCTAAAATGTATGATACATAATTTTCTTTTGATAATTTGGTAGGTAATTTAAGGTGTCAACCAGTTCTATTTAAATGATCTAGGAATTCTGGGGCACTTAGGTGGCACAGAGCACCAGCCCTGGAGTCAAGAGTACTTGAGTTCAAATCTGGCCTCAGACACTTAATAATTCTCTAGCTGTGTGGCCTTGGGAAAGTCACTTAACCCCATTGCCTTGCAAAAACTAAAAAAAAAAATGATCTAGGAATTCTGAAGTGTACAAAGAAAGCATAAAATATGAAGAATTTCTTCATAGCAACATCAAGCAGCTCACCTGAACATTATAATAAAAAGATGAGTTTCTGAAATAATATCCCCAATATAAAACCAATGGTTTTTCCAAGTCTGGAGATACCTCTAATGGCAGAATGCAGGCCAAGTTCTTCTCAATCCTTTAAGCACTCTATAAGCCTCCTGATGAGGCAGCAGCAAATAGAACAAAGGACTGATGTAAAACTTCATCATAAATTCCCCCTCAGGTTTTTTTGTTACCTTTTCTTGAATCCTTTTCATTATTTGGGAGCCTAAAGGGTTTTGATAAGATGAAAAAAGCACAGGACCCCAAATCCAGATGTCCCTAAGCAGTCTTTTTAAAAGGAAACTTCAGGGCAAGTAGTTGGCATGGTGTAAAGAGCAGCTATTCTAGAGTCAGGAAGCCCTAAATTCAAATCCAGCCTCAGACTCTTGATACTTATTAGCTGTGGGACCTTGAGAAGTCACAACTCCATTGCCCCACCAATATACATATATATATTTAATATATAATTAAACTATACATATATATATATATATATATCTTAAAGTGACAGACACAAATACTATTACTCCTCCTCCTATTCCTCCTTCTACTCTTGCTCACCCCTTCTCCTAGTCTTGCTTTCCCTTCTCCTCCTACTACTCTTCCTTTTACTCTTCCTTTTACTCCTCTCCTTCTCCTACTCTACTCCCCTTACTTCTACTCCCACTTTCTTCCTCCTCCTCCTCTCCTCCTCCTTCTCTTCCTACTCCTTCTATTCTTCCTTCTACTTCCACTCCTCCTTTTACTCCTACTTCTACTCCTGCTCCTTCTCCTCCTCCTCCTCCTCTTATTCCTCCTTCTACTCCTATTCTACTCCTGCTATTCCCCTTACTCCTAGACTACTCTCCCTACTCTTACTCCCACTTCCTCTACTCCTCCTCTCTTCCTCCTCCTTCTTCTATTCCTACACCTACTCCTCCTATTCCCCTACTCCTAGTTCTACTCACCCTACTACTACTCCTCCTTCTCCTCCTCCTCTTACTCCTCTTTCTACTCCTCCTCCTTCTATCCCTCCTTCTACTACTCCTACTCTTACTTCAATGAAATTAAGTGGTTCCAAGGCATTTAAAACTTAAATCAGTTGTCTAAAATAACTGAAATTCAGCTCCAAATTATGTTTGAAGACAAATTAAATGTCTGTGGGATGTGTTTATCTTACATCATGTCCTCTATAAAAGCATAGTTGCAAGAGACAAATGCTCTTTCTCTGGGAGGAAGAAATGCCTGGAGTCAAGAAAATTTGATTTTAAATCGGGGTTACAACATTTACAAGCTGCTAGGTGTAGTGAATAGAGCACTGGCCTTGGAGTCAGGAGGATAGGAATTCTAATCCAGCCTCAGACACTTGATACTTACTAGCTGTGTGACCTTGGGAAAGTCACTTAACCCTCATATTCAGGGTCATCTTCAGTCTTTCTGAATCATATCTGGTCACTGGACCCAGATGCTCTGGAGGAAAAAAGTGGGGCTATTGACTTAGCACAGCACCCCCTCACTTTAAACCAATTCATGTGCTTGTCAAGGCATCACTATGTCATGGTCTTCTTCAAGAAGATCTCAAGGACAAAAGAAAAATGACAGAGAGTCCCTTCCATCTCTAGAGAGGAAGAAATGAAAAACTCAAAGAAAGGTTCCTACTGAAGCCCAGAAGCCAGAAACAGAAAAAAGAGAAAGTGAGACCACATGCCCAGCAGAGTAGTGTCTAGCAAACAACTCCAAGTCCAAAAGAGTACTTCCCACAAGGAATTACATTACCAGAAGTGACTCTAGACCATGTTAAGACCAGTGGACAATAGGCCAAATGGAAACAGTATTATATATAGAAACATTATAGCTAGAAAGCATCAATATTCCTCCAGCACCAGAGCTATGAGCAGGCCTTCTAAATATACTAAATGTATGCTCTGCATATGTTAACCTGTATGAGCCTATGGACTCACTTCGCATGAGCCCTGACACACATGTTCCTTACATATGTGTGTTATCATTGATGTGTTTGTAAGCTATCCCAAGTTATAAGGAGAAAGTTATATTGCTGGTTTTTGCAAACATGATATTTGAACTAATTATGTCCTCTGATTGACCAGTAAAAATAAACTTAACAGTAGGTATGCATGACCTATCGTTTTTGAGTAGGTGCAGACTTAGTTGAACCAAGTGTAGAATTTTTTGGACTCCAAGCGTGAGAGGAGAAATTCCCCAGGTGTTGTAATAGATCATATTAACATTAGTCAAACAAGTAATGTGTGTATTGTCTAAGCTTAGAACTGATTACTTTCCTAATGTAAGTTGAACATTAGCCAACAAATACATTTGATGTCAAGATGATCTGGCCAATGTTGATATTTTCCCTGGTTCAGCCTTTAGCTTTGACATAAACTCAACTCAATAAACATATATTAAGCATCTCTACTGTCTCTCCACTGGAGTCCTATTTCACTGTGTCTTGGGAATGACCCTTGGTTCTCAAAACTTATTCTACAAGAACAAAAGTATGGCAAGTTTTACCAAAATAAAAAGTCTTCAAATGCAAGACCTTGTTCACAACTAGTTCACATTTCTGGTTGAATCAATCAGAGGAGATCTAAGTTAAGGGGGGTGATTTGCCTCAATCAACTCTCACCTTTACATAAGTATGTCCTGAAAACACTTTATTTCAGAAACTCTTATCAATTATTTTACCAATGTTGTTCTTTAGAAACTACATTCCATATTTAGACCTATTCACAGGGAAAAACAAAAATGATAAGTAAATTATTTCTCTTCCATTAAAGTTACATGCAATTTGGGAATCCCTTTTAATTGAATAGTAGCCTCCTGGCAACTTTTTAAAGTCACCACTTTCTTAAACAAAAATTTTGACTTAGAAATAGCATCTGCCTAGGTTTAGTCAGCCCCAAGCCTATACTTGCTAACTCATGGCCACTTTGGCTTAAAGATTATATACTTCTATGTAATCCTAAAATAGAGCATAATTAGATAAGAATTATTTTATCCTAAATTTTGACCTGTCTTAGTGATATTTCCAAATTAAGGAATAAAGAAGGGAGTACTGGAAAGGATCAGGTATTTTCTTTTGGTATTCCTTTTGAGAGATTTCACAAAGCTCTCCAGATTCTCTAGTATAAACCTCTAAAAGTAAGACTATTGCCCTGAATAGGAATACCTCTTTAATAAAAATAAAAATGACAATTAACATTTATATAGCACTTTAAAATTTATAACACAATTTATCTTACAAAGCTTTGAGATAAGTAGTACAAGTATTTTTTATAGTATTAGAGACAGGGCTAGAAACCAGAATTCACAAAGGCTAAGTGAATTCCATGATTGTACGGATAATATCAGATTCCCCCTACCCAGCTCTTAACTCTATATTTGCTGCTCTGAACACAATTTGATGGAACTCCCACATGATTTTTATTCTTTAAATACTTTTTTTTGTTCTGAATCTGGGATTTCACCAGTCCAGGGAATTTCCTATAATTCATTAATTACTTACAATACTGGAACTTTGCCTAGGTCATTGAGAGTTTAGATACTTTACCCCTCATCACACAACTCATATATGTCATAGACAGGACAGAAATATCTCTTACCTATGCTTGACCCCATGTTTTTTATTATTTTTATCAATGACTTTGAATAAAACTTTAGAGTATATGTTCAAAAAATTTACAAATGACACAAACCTGAAAGAAACAGTTAACCCAGAGTCACAAAATCAAAATCCAAAAGAATATTGACAGGCTAGAGGATTCAGACAAATCTAATAACGTGAATTTAAATAGGGATAAATATAGTCAAGTACTGCAGAGAAAACACTTGTTCTGAAAAAAAGCTATTTCCCTAGTCAAACTCTGTCTGGAATATTGTATTCCATGCTGGGAATCATGGTTTAAGAAGGACATTGATAAACTGAAGAGGCAACAGAGGAGAACAACAAGGATGGGAAAGGGCTATGAATCCAGCATGTTTAATTTGAAGAAGATTCATAATAGGTGTATTTAGGATGACATTTGTAGATTTGTTCCATTTAGCTCCAGAGGCAGAATCAGTAATAATGGGTAGAAGTTATAAAGCAAATTCCCAGCTTTCACATTGGAAAAAACTTCTTAAAAGGAGCAAATCAAAAGTATGATGAACTAACTAGAGAGGTAATAGACTTCCCCTTGTGAATCTAGACACCCATGTTGGGATGTTTTAGTGGAAATTGCTTTCAGATGTAGAATGAACTAGAAGCTTCTCAAGTCCCTTCCAATTCTCAAATTTAGTAATTCTGCTTTGCTGACTCCTACTCTATCCACTGAAGCACATGTGCTTCATTATGTTATTAGAGATTATCTACCACTTTTCATTCTCTCATCATTACATAGGAATGGTATCATATAAATACAAACTACAAATCCACAATAAAGAACTTTGTATATTTATATTATATTATACATATATGCAGAGATTATATTATATATACTAGATAATAGTCTCTTTGAAAGCACAATCAATCAATAAATATTTTTAATTACCTATTATGTGTCAGACACTATGCTAAGTGATAAGGACACAAAAAAGAACTAAAAGATAGTGCCTGCACTCCAAGGAGCTTACAGTCTAATGAACAATAACTTCAATCATCTTTTTAGCCTTCGAATACTAGACTAGTACTTTGAATATAGGAAGTCAAATAAATTTAAATAAATAGTTCCAAGTTTTATCCCAAATTATTTAGATCTCAGATTTAGAGATTGAAGAACAAACTTAATTTCTCAAAGTTGAAATTAATATAAGTGCACAGCAGGACAAGTTTATCTGAGCCTCAATAATATTAAATTTTTTACTCTATTTTTATACCTTGGCTTGAAATATATCCATTAAGACAAACAATTTCTCACTCTCTATCCTGGAAACAGAGTCTTACTTTAACAGAGTTAAAGTCAAGTAATAGGCTGGGAAAATGAGCAAACAAAACAAAATTCTGACCATGGAAAGCTACTATGGTGACAAGGAAAAATAAAACACACACTCGAAAGATAACAAAGTCAAAACTCCTATATGCAAAATCTCAAAGAAAAAATATGAATTGGTCTTGGAAGTTATAGAGGTGCTCAAAAAGGATTTTGAAACTCAAGTAAGAGAGATAAAGGAAAAATTGGAAAGAGAAATGAGAATTATACAAGAAAATCATGAAAAGTGAGTCAACAACTTGGTAAAGAAGGCACAAAAAATACCTATGAAATAATACATTAAAAAACAAACCAGTCCAAATGGTAAAAGAGTTATCAAAAAAACCCAATGAGGATAAGAATGTCCAAAAAAGCACAATTGGACAAATGAAAAAGTTTGTACAAAAGCTTCCTGAAGAAAATAACTCGTTAAAAATTAGAATTGAGCCAATGGAAGCTAATGGCTTCGTGAGAAATCAAAAAACAATAAAGCAAAACTAAAAGAATGAAAAATAGAAGACAATATGAAATATCTCATTGGGAAAATAATCAATCTGGAAAATAGATCCAAGAAGAAATAATTTAAAAATTCTTAGTCTACCTCAAAGTCTCAACATCATCTTTCAAGAAACTGTCAAGAAAACTGTCCTGATATTGTAGAACCAGAGGGGGAAAATAGAAATTGAAGGAATCCACCAATCATCTCCTGAAAGAGATCCCAAAATGAAAACTTCCAGGAATATTATAGCAAAATTTCAGAGCTCCCAGATTAAGGAGAAAATGTTCCAGGCAGCCAGAAAGAAACCAGAGTCACAGTCAGATATACAAGATTTAGCAACTTTTAAATTGAGGGATTGGAAGATGTGGAATATAATATTCTGAAAAGCAAAAGAACTTGAATTACAACCATGAATCAACTCCACAGCAAAACTAAGCATATTCTTTCAGAGGAAAAGATAGCATTCAGTAAAACAGGAGACTTTCAAACTTTCCTGATGAAAAGACCAGAGCTGAACAGGAAAATCTGACTTTCAAATAAAAGACTGAAGATGAGCACAATTCATACATGGGAAGATGATCCTTGTAATTCATATGAACTTTCTCAACATTAAGGTGCTTAGAAAGAGTAGATATATAGACAGAGGGCACTGGTGTAGAATGAATATGAATGGATAATATAGTTTCAAAATAATATTATGATGTGAGAGAGGAATGTATTGGGAGAGAAGAAAAAGAAGAGGTAGAATGGGATGAATTATTTCACATAAAAAGGGCAAGAAAAAGCTTTTACAATGGAAAAGAGGGAAGAAGTGAAGGAGTCTCAGTCGAACTTACTCTCATAGGAAATGACTCAAAGATGGAAAAACATACATACTCAACTGGGCATAGAAATCTCTTACCCTACAGGTAAGAAGGGGATAAGAAAAGAGGAGTGTGATTTAAAAAGGGCAGATGGGGGGGGAATCAGAATCAAAATGTTTTTTAGTAGAGACAGGGTGAAAGAAGACAGAAAAAAAAAAGAATAAGCAAGATAGGCAGAGCCAAGATGGCAAAAAGAAAGGATTGGGTCTTAGGCGCTCTCTGATAAAACTCATAAACTAAGGACTCTAAACTTTTGAGAGACAGAACCCACAAAGGGACCCAGTGAGGCAGTTCTCCTACTCAAGGTAACCTGGAAAAGAGCAGAAAGGCTCTGCTCCCGGGTCAGAGGGGTGGCCTGCCAGAGGGGTGGCCCACCAGAGCGAAAGAACTCCAACCTCCCGGAGGCAGCCCCAGGGCGCTGGGAGTGGCGTGAGCCCCGGGGAGTTTCCTGAGCTACACCCCGGGGAGCACCAGTCACAAATTGGGGAAACAGCGGGGGACCTCTGCCAGAGTGAGCACGTGGAGCCCAGCCCTCAGGGCACACAGCAAGCAACTGTCTTTCAGCAGCCCAGATCCAGGAACAGAAGCAGGCAGGGCTGGTAAGCAGGAGCCCCCCAGGGCATAAGCCCATTGAGCTGAGGGAGGGGAGTGAAGAGAGAGAGACTGCCTAGCTTTGTCCTCTGCCCCTGGAACAGGATGCTGGGGTTCTGACCCACATTCAGATCCTGATCACAGTCTATGCCCCCCCATAGAACAGCAGGAGCCCCCTCCACCTAAGCCCCATGGCAGAGGGGGGTACATATGGTCATTCACAGACCAGGAGGGAGGACAGAGCCTCACACACTGAGACCCTTGTGGGAGTGTCCCAAAAGCTCAGGAAGCACCCCAAAACCAGGCTCAGGCTGGGAAAACGAGCAAGCAGAGAAAAAAGAGGAACACCATTGAGGAAATATTTTGCAAATGAGCTCAAGAAGGATCAAAAAACTCAATCTGAAGATGAAGAAGCACAAGCTCCTACATCTAAAGACTCCAAGAAAAACAGAAATTGGGCTCAGGCTATGACAGAGCTCAAAAAAGACTTTGAAAATCAAATGAGGGAGTTAGAAGAAAAACTGGGAAAAGAAAGGAGAGAGATGCAGGAAAAACATGAAAATGAAGTCAGCAGCCTAGTCAAAGAAATCCAAAAAAATGCTGAAGAAAATAGCATGCTAAAAACCAGCTTAGGTCAAATGGATAAAACAGTTCAAAAAGTTATCAAGGAGAAGAAAGCTTTAAAAAGCAAAATTGGCCAGATGGAAAAAAAGATAAGAAAACTCTCTGAGGAGCACAAATCCTTCAGACAAAGAATAGAATTCAGGGAGATTGATGAATTTACTAGAAATCAGGAATCAATACTTCAAAACCAAAAAAATGAAAAATTAGAAGAAAATGTGAAATATCTCATTGAAAAAACAACTGATATGGAAAACAGACTTAGAAAAGATAATTTAAAAATTATTGGAATACCTGAAAGTCATGATCAGGAAAAGAGCCTTGACATCATTTTCAAAGAATTACTACAGGAAAATTGCCCTGATATTCTAGAAGCAGAGGGCAAAATAGAAATGGAGAGAATCCACTGATCCCCCCCCAAGAAAGAGATCCCAAACTAACAACCCCCAGGAATATTATAGCCAAGTTCCAGAACTCCCAAGTCAAAGAGAAAATATTACAAGCAGCCAGAAGGACACAATTCAAATATCGTGGAGCTGCAGTCAGGATCCCACAGGACTTAGCAGCAACTACATTGGAAGCTCGTAGGGCCTGGGAATATAATATACCGGAAGGCAAAAGAGCTTAGAATGCAGCCAAGTATCAACTACCCAGCAAGGATGAATGTCCTCTTACAGGGAAAAAAGATGGACTTTGAATGAACCAGGGAATTTCAAAAGCTCCTGTTAGAATGGCCAGAGCTGAACTGAAGGTTTGATCTTCAGATACAGGACTCAGGTGAAGCATAGAAAGTGGAGGAGAAGGGGAAAATATGAGGGACTTAATGATGATGAACTGCATGTATTCCTGCACTGATAATACTCATATGAACCTTCTCAATTAATAGAGCAGGTAGAGGGAGCTTTTGTAGTTGAAGCACAGGAGAAAGCTGAATTCAAAGATAAAATATGGTGTAAAAATGGAGTCAATAGAAAAAAGGGAAACGTAATGTGAGAAAGAAAAAGGAGAAGGGGAATAGGCCAAGATACCTCATATAATAAGTTTTTTCCTTTATTACAATGAGCTATTGCAATGATATGGAATGGGGGGGAAGGCAAGGGGGAATGAGGGAATCTGCTCTCATCAGAGGTGGCGAGGAGAGGAAACAGCATATATACTCAATGGGGTATAGGCATCTGGAGTAAGAAGGAGAGGGGGGGACAGGGGGAAGGGGGTGATGTGAGTGATGGAGGAGAGGATGGACCATGAGGGGAGAGTGGTCAGATATAACACATTTTCTTTTTTACTTCTTGCAAGGGGCTGGGATTGGATGGCCTGTCCAGGACCATAGGGCCAGGTGGATGCTGGGCCTAAGGGGTGGTATGGGGGCTCAGGGCCTCTTGGCCCCAGAGCTGGGGATCTGTCTGCTGCACCACTCAGCTACCCTACAGCAGAGTCAGAGTGAAAGGAGAGAGAAAATATAGTACATGGTAGTGGAGAAATACAAAAGGAGGGAGTTGTGATCATCAATGGCAACGGTGGAAAAATATGAAAGTAACTTTTGCCATGGACTTATCATAAAGAATGTGATCCACCCGCAACAGAGTTGTTGATGTTGGAACAAAGACTCAAGCACATTTTTTATTATTATTTTTTGGAGGGGTGCAGGGCCAATGGGGCTGGGTGGGCTGCCTGGGGCCACATAGCAGGGTGATCGTTGTTGGGTGTCTGAGGCCAGATTTGGACCCTGGTGCTCCTGGCTCAAGGGCCAGTGCTCTGTCTGCCACCCAGCCACCCCTACCATTATTACTATTTTATTTTATTTTGGGTCTTTTTTTTCTTTTTTTTTTTTTTTGATTTTTGCAGGGCAGTGGGATTCGGGTGGCTTGCATGTCACAGGGCTGGGTGATTGTTGGGTGTACGGGGCCAGATGTGGGCTTGGGTGCTCGTGGCTCCAGGGCTGGTGCTCTGTCCATTGAGCCACCTGGCCATACCTACAATCATTACTATTATTTTTTTATTTCAATTTTTTTCTCTCCCCTTTACTTTATCGCTCAAGCAAGTCTGGGGGAGGTATTTCATTTACTCTTAAACAAGAATATTTTATTAATGTAAAAAAATATTATTTGTACAAAATAAGAATAAATATTAAATAAAATTAAACTTAAAAAAAGAATAAGCAAGGTTGGAATGGGATGGAGAGAAATAGAATAAGTGATAATAACTGTAAAAAAATCTTTGAAGCAGGGTTCTCTGATAAAGAATTCATTTCTCAAACATATAGAACACTGAGTCAAATCTGTGAAAGTAAGAGTTATTCCCCAACTAATAAATGATCAAAAGATATGAATGAACAGGTTTTTTGGATGAAGTAATCAATGTTATCTTTAGCAATATAAAAATAGGCTCTAACTAATCTCTGATTGAAAAAATGTAAATTAAAACAATTCTGAGGATTGACTAACAGGACAGAAAAGGGAATATTTGAAAAGATATGGGGAAAATGAGATATCAATGCATAGTTGGTGGAGTTGTGAACAGAAGCAACCATTCTTTTGGACAATTTGGAACTATGCTCAAAAGCCTGTGAAACTGTGTATACCCTTTGACCTAGCAATTTCATTATTAGGTTAATAACTCAAAATAGATTTCAAAAAACAAGAAGCAAAAAGGAAAGGGAATTATATGTACAGAAATATTTATAGTAGCTCTTTTCTGGTGTCAGGGAGTTGAAAATTGAGGAATGGGGAATGGCCGAACAAATTGTCATGTGGTTGTGATGAAATAGTATTTTGCTGTGGGAACTGCTGAGCATGAGGATCTCAGAAAAACAGATTTATATGAGTTGATGCAAAGTAAAATGTACTGTGTACAAAATAACAGCAATATTGTAAGATGATCAGCTACAAATACTTTGCTATTCTTGGCAAAACTATGATCCATGAAAACTCTAAGGCACTTATAATGAAAATTGCTATCCATCTCCAGAGAAAGAACAGATGATGTCTGAATACAAATTAAAACATAGATTTTTACTTTATTTTTCTTGATTTTTTCTTAATCTATGTTTTCTTTTACAACATGTCTATTATGGAAATGTTTTCCTTGACTACACATGTATAGCATATTGAATTGCTAGCCTTTCCAATGAGGGACAAGGAGTAGGAAGAGAGGAAGGGACAGAATTTGGAACTCAAAATTTTAAAAATGAATGTTTAAAATTGTTTTTAAATGTAACTAGGAAAAAACAAAATGCTAAATAAAAAGTGAAAAAAAAAACAAAAAAGTAATTGAATGGCAAAAAAGAGAACTACCACTGTGTTAAAAGTTAGGTATTTCATCCCTGATACAGATACAGATACAGATACAGATACAGATACAGATACAGATACAGATACAGATACAGATGCAGATACAGATACAGATGCAGATGCAGATGCAGATGCAGATGCAGGTACAGGTACAAGTACAGATAGAGATAGAGAGATAGAGACAGAGACAGACACAGACAGAGACAGAGACAGAGATAGAGACGATAGAGATAGATAGAGATAGAGATAGACAGAGATAGAGACAGAGATAGAGATGATAGAGACAGAAATAGAGAGAGAGAGAGAGAGAGAGAGAGAGAGAGAGAGGGATAGGGACAGAGACAGAGATAGAAACAGAGATAGATAGATAGAGATAGAGATAGAGATAGAGATAGATGTAGATGTAGATGTAGATGTAGATGTAGATGTAGATGTAGATATTTAATTCATCATGTTCCATAACAGATGAATTGTCAGAGAATTCAGCAGTAGAAATGAAAAGCATAAGAAGAATCCAAGACTACTCAGTCCTTTCAGTGTGTAACTAAGTTTGCAGTATGCAAATAATTTTACAGGGGAGGGGTTCCAGAGGAAATTATTTTCTTTTCCAACTGCTGGCTTGAATTAAGTCTTTAAAGTTTTTAATTTTAAAATCAGAAGTTTCCTCTTACCAAAGGTCAACTCTGGAAAGACCCCCAAAATGGAGTTCCTTTTAGGATTTCCAAACTCAAGTTAATTTCCTGAATTTGTCCAATACTCATTTCTACCCCTGCCTTATGCCTTAAATTTTCAGATAAATTGTACTTTTAAGAGACACAACCATTTCTATCTCTTTGAGATAAACAGAAGAAATAGAAGAAAAAATCCACAATGATTTTGGAAAAAATCATGACAAATGAACTCCTTTATCTCTATTTTCCCATTAGAATGTAAGATGCTTATAGACAAGGAGTATAATCTTTTTTTGCCTATCTCACCACTGATCACAGTGTCTGTGTGCTCAGTCATTTTCAACTCCTTGTGACCCCATTTGAGACTTTGTTGCATAGATACTGGCTTACCATTTTCTTCTCCAAAACATTTTACAGATGAGGAACTGAGTCAAACAAAGTTAAGAGATTTGCTCAGGGTTACATAGCTAGGAAATGTCTTTGGTTGAATATGAAGTTATGAAGATGAGTCTTTCTGATCCCATGCCCAGTGCTCTATCCTCTGTGCCACATAGTTGCCCTAGAAGATAGCTAATGTTTAATAAATATTTTTTAATTTAACTGAAATAAGAATTTCACCTCCCAAACCTCCTTGCTCAATCAGGATTTATTTCTATACAAACATAAGAAATGTTCAAAGTGGTTCTATTCATTTAAATAATTTAATAATTTTTTTTGATTTATTAACTGATCGAGCAGGACGTTTCTTTGCTGGCATTTCAAAGTCATATGTGTTTCCTTAGCCAGAAAAACAATTGTTATTAGGAAAGAGTTAATCATTAGTACCACCTACCAAATGATTATTACCTACAGAACAGGCAAGCCAGCCTCAATGAAACAACATTGAATTCTAGAGGACATGTTCTAGATTAATCAATATAACCACCATTTTGACCTCTGTCTCTTTTCAGATGGCGATAGCCCAAGACCTTCAACCTAAGAACTATAGGAATAGCAAGACCTCCCAAATTACCAGTCTTATTGCCAGTCCAGGTCCAGCAGCCATCACTGAAGAGGACAATCACTGTGGAAAAGGGGTTTGCCTTCTTTACTACCATTAATACCAACTACTGACCAACTGCTACTGACAATAATGTAAGTTCAAGAGTCCCAAGAGTGGCAGTATCCTCAGACAATCAGTCTTGAAAAATTGCCCCTCTGAAGATTCAACCTGGTAGTTATTTCTAAGGATGCTGTTACCCTATTTCTATATCAGCCTAAGCTACTGGAGATCCCCAAAAGACAGTTCTCATGACCACTATCAAATGTTCCAATGTCAGAAACAGATATGATTCCATCAGTAAAATTGGCATGAAAGAAGCGGCATTACATATAGTTTGCCACAGTACCCTAAAGACCAAGAGACTTGACTTGCATTTGAAACTTATTTGGTTTTCTCCCCCATTAGAACATGATCTCCTTGAGAATAAGAATTCTCTTGCTTTTCTATTATTATACATAGCATTTAGCTCAGTGTTTCACACACAGTAAGTGCTTTATATGTGATTTTTGAATGCATCCATTTCATTCCTATCCTTCTCCTTTTAAGTAATAGAATTGGTATAATGGATGCTATGGCTCCAAGAGGCATGGTGGATAGAGTATTGGAATTCCATGCAGGAAGACCTGTATTTATAATCCTTCCTCAGACTAGTTATGTGACTTTAAGTCATTCACTTAAATATTCTTAACTCACTTTTCTTACATGTAAAATGGGAATAATAATAGTTATAATACTTAACTATCTCTCAGGATTGTCAAGATCAAATAAGATAAATGTAAAGTGTTTTACAAATTTTTAAAGGCTTTATAAATGCTAACTGTTGTCATTATTACTATATATTATTGCTCCTGCTCTCCCTCCTCAATCCACCTCTATACTATGGAAATAGTGGATCTTATAAGGGCTTGTATAACTTCCTAAGGACCTCTTAAAAAGATCAGAATAATTCTGACACGTTAAAGAGGAAAGGTGGGTTACTTTAGAAAAACTTGATTGGAATCACTAGTATTCTTCAGTAAGCTATGATATTTAAAACTTAGCCCAATTAAAATCTTATGAGTTATACTCCCACTCTAACTCTTCTCTTTCAGCTAATAAGACAAGCTTATTTATATCTTATGATGTTACCTTATTACAGTCCAGATTAACCCAGTCCTTATAACCAACCCTCTTAATATTATACTCAGAGATCATTATTGGCTTGCCTGTAAGATCAGTTTGACAAGTCACTTAGCCCTCTAGACTTAAGTTTTCCAATAGTTAGGTAAATGAAAGCTGGACTAGATGACTTCTAAAGTCCCTCCCAGTTCCAAATCCAACAATCCTGTAACTCCTTTGTCTATCATTCAAGGTCCTTCTATATCTAAAGCTAATCTATCTTTCCATTCTTCTCTAATGTTTCCCTGAACAAATGCTCTCAGTAGCCCTGAGCAGAAGTAGATTCCAAAGCTTATTCTGTTCTATAAAGTTACCTTTCTAATTTCTCTTTAAGTAGTTTGAATTTTTGCCAACTAGATGAAATCTAATCAATCCTAACTACTTTTGTACTGTTTGCATGTTGGCAAATGAGCCAGTTTAAAAAGAGAGAAGTGGGAAGGGGGTGTTGG
The DNA here is from genome assembly GCF_037893015.1 of Macrotis lagotis. Taxonomy (NCBI): domain Eukaryota; kingdom Metazoa; phylum Chordata; class Mammalia; order Peramelemorphia; family Peramelidae; genus Macrotis; species Macrotis lagotis. The sequence goes on from NC_133659.1 coordinate 123,663,602, forward strand.
TAAATTGATAGAATTTGTACAGAGCTACAGAAAGGACTAATGTTCAAACTTCAGTCTTAAGTACCATGGTTTTATTATGCTTGGGGGGCTTAATTCAAATGAGGAAGACTCTCAATTAATATATATTTACTAATAAGTTTTATAAGCTTCCCAATAGTAATTGATTAGTAAAGAAAGATTAAGCCCAGAGAATCTAAACTATTAAACTTAGATAATGCCTCAGACATGAATAAACAAATTGAAATGGTGAAAGGAAAATGGGAGGAAGCTCTCCTCAGAAGCAATAAATTTATGAAAATTTGTATCCCTTAATTGTCCTTTCCAAGGAAGTTCAAAGAATTCTATCTACTCCAGTGGGGAATAGAGTGCAAGTATGGACTAAGAGAAGGTCACAACCCCAGAGACCAGTTAATGATGAATTAAGAAAAAGTAGTGTTATCAGCATTTCAAAGATGGACGCTAGCTGAGTGAAGGAGTAGATGGATTGCTTGTGACACCAATGACATCAATTGTTAGAATGGCATTTCTTATTATATATATATATATATATATATATATATATATATAGAGAGAGAGAGAGAGAGAGAGAGAGATAATACTCATTATACATTGGTTTACATTTTTAATTCTATTTTCATATGCAATAGTTCATCATCCTTAAGAAAATATTAAGTGCCTACATGTTAAATTCTGGAAATGCAAATACTAAAATAAAATAAAAACAGTTCTTACTTTCATAGAATTTATGAAGGAAGACCATAAACAAAAGGAGAAGAGGGGGAGGATGGAGAGTAAGCACCTATTTGAGGAGGGGGCATTTGGGGGATGATAGAGAAATTCAAAGAAGAACAGCCTGTGGGAAATGAAGAAATGACTGACCTGGACATCCTTCTTAAATGGAGATTCAGAGAGAAATTCTCTACACTCCAATCAGAAGACCACCACTGCCGGCAGAGGATATTGGTGAAGAATGAGATCCAGGGCTGATGAGTTATTGCTGGATGATGAGGTTCCTGTGGGCATGCTTTGTGAAGCAAAGTGGGAAAAGGAATCTTCATTGTACCCTCCTCATTGTCTGACAGTTTCCAGTTCTTAGCTTCTTCATATTCCCAGCCCTTAAGACAGTGACTAGGGAATAAATACTTGTTGATTGCCTGATGAGCCCCATATTCTCCATCCAATGACACTGGACTCCTTGCTATTAATCAAATAAAAAACTCTATCTTTCAGCTCCAAGTATTGTCATTGGCTTTCTCCAATGCCTAGAATAAATATATTCATAATAACAGTATTTGAAAAAATGTTAATATAATGCATGATAATTTGGGTAGATTTTGTGGCCACATCTGGGAAAAATGAATCAATAAGTAGTTTACTTAGAACATCAGCTTTTGGGGTGCCTAGGTGGTGAAGTGGATAGAGCACCTGCCCTGGAGTCAGGAGGACCCGAGTTCAAATCCGACCTCAGACACTTTCTAATTACCTAGCTGTATGGCCTTGGGCAAGCCACTTAACCCATTGCCTTGTAAAAACCTAAAAAAAAAAATTTCAGCTGCTGCTTGCTCTTCCTCCTCAATTCTGCCTCCTGACTTTCCTGACTTCCTTCAAGCACTAACTAAAATTACATCTTCCACAAGCAATGTTTCCTGCACCCCCTTAATACCAGAACAGATGTGTCCAATCTATGGTCCATGGGCCACATGTGGCCCTCAAAGCCCATTCATGTGGCCTGTACTGCATAACTGGAAAATGAAGGAAATGATGAGCACATGCATCAATGTTGCAACAACTCAGACTAGCTTAACCAATCCTTAATTGTCCAGAGGTACCTCATGATCCAGCAATCGCTCATCAGTCCTGGATCTCATACTTCATCAATATCCTCTGACCTTTCTGATTGGAAGGTGGAGAACTTCTCTCAGATAAGCATCTTGAAAACCAAAATAAAATACAAATCACATAGAGATGTACTGGTATCAAAAAAGTAGGTTTAGTGTTCACATTAAAAATGCCATGTCCTAATTTTTTGTTTAAAAAGTAAATGCTTCTTTATTATTATACTCATTAGTTTTTATTATTATACTTTATTACATTATTACATTTTATTATTATCCTCATTGGCATGTGGTTTACATTTGTCATGAATATTAAATTCTATATATGACCTTTGACAAGTTTTCTATTGGGCAAAGTGGCCCAGAAGAGCTGAAAGGTTGGACACTCAAGTACTAGGACACCCTTTCCTCTATTGGTTATCTCCAATTTATTCTAAATATAACCTTTTTTTGATGCACAATTTTTTCCATGTTGTCTCCCCCATTAGACTAGAAGCTCCTCAAGGATAGGGACTGTCTTTTGCCTTTCTTTGTATCCCTAATGTTTAGCACAGGGCCTGCTGCATAGAAGGCACTTAATAAATGTTACTGACTGATAGTAGGTATCAATAAATATATACTTTTTCCATTCTATCAGGATATATATGTGTATAGACATAAGTTAATATCTACATTCACATATATTTGTGGATGTGTGCATGATGTGTGAATATATACAGACACATATATTTGCATGAGGAAACAGAGTCAGACTCTACTGAAAAACAATTCAACAATATGTAATATATATGTTTATATATGTATTTATACATACACACAAGTGAATGTATCATAAATGATTCTTTCTGTGTAGGAAATTCCCTCCAAAGCCCCTCCAAAACTAAGCTTTTAAGTATGAAAGAGCTGCTTGAAGCTCAGAAAAGTTAAATTATTTTCTGTGATCAAAGAGACAGTAAGTTTCAGAGGCAGGACTTGAGCCCAAGGCTTCCTGACTCTGAACTATCCATCATGCTATACTGCCTCACAAAGAGTAATGATGTAGATTTTTGGAGGTTTTAGACATTTCAAGGAAAAATTCATGTGATTCTACTAAAAATTACTTGAGCTGCCCCCAGAGTGACTTGAGATCCAGACACTGTCTAAAAAACTGCAAAAGCCACAGTTCTAGAATTCTGTCCAGCTTTGGTAAAAGAAATAAATACCAATGAACCAGGAACTTGATCTTGGAATTTGGGTTTGGAAGGTACTTTCACAGCAATATGATTGTTTCCTGTTTAAAAAAATACTAAGAAAATTGTATAATCTATTTTGCAAATCCCCTGTCTGCCTCCCCCGCCCCCCAAAAAAATCCAGAATAACTGACTCTAGAGAACAATACTGAGTAAGTACATAATGATAAACCTGAAAGTCAGGTGACCACTGGTTTTCAAACAAACATTTATGAAACAATTATTTCAATCAGAACCATGGGATATAAAAAGACAATCAACCACTAAGCTCTTGGTGCTTGAAAACTCACTCTGCATCTGAGAATTTCCTGCAATCTAGAATATGAAAGCCTTGAATGGTTTGGAACATGTGAAGGTCTAGAGGGTCTCCTGGCTTCTTTCAAGCCAATTTGCTCCAGTGAAGGTTACATAAGTGCAAGCAAGTAGTCTTCATAACATGTTTTATTCAAAAAAAATAATTGTTTCCAGGATAAAAAGCTCCTGTGCCAAGATTCAGTCCAGAGAGAATGGTTTAAAGCTTCATTATGAGCTCCCAGAAGTAGGTACTTAGAAGAGGAAATATGTAGGCCCCTCTGTAGCAAAGTGAATAACACCAGAGCCCAAATTGCCAGAACAGGTCAGGAAACAGGTCTTCGGCCCTGGCAAAGGGGGTGTTACAAAACCTCACAGCTCTCATTTTCTGAAAAGAGGAAAATATTGTCTGGAGGTCAAAGGGGCCTTTTCTGAATCTACCTTGTTGAGATAACCATCTCTGTTTAAAGTCCTCAAGAATACCATTTCCTGAAAGTCTAATCTGCCTTTTTCTTCCAACCTAGGTCTGAGGCAACCCAAATTGTATAATAAATTGAAATTTCTATTTGGCATCTTTCTTCACATGCCATGCCCCTTTCCACTCTACTTGTTACCTATCCTCTCAGAATCAGAGACTACTAGGGTGTCAGCTTCTAAAGCTAAAGTTGAGATGCTTACTCGGGTCTTTTTGTGTTTTAATAATGGATTCCTAAAGAGAAAAAAATCCTTAAGAGTTAGAAGAATTAGAACTAATATAGGAATTCAACTTGGGATAGAGTTAGTATTTAGGGGCTGGTAGCTCTGTCTAATGGTCTCTAAAATCCTAACATTCAGAGAGGATGCCATCTACAAGATGGGGCAAGCCCTGAAAGAGGACTGGATTTGAAATCAAAGGACTGAAGTTTGAATCTTGTTTCTTCCATGTATTATCTATATGACTGTGGGGATATATGTTTCAGAAGGATCAATATCTCTGATGAAAGGGATTGTGAGCCCTTTTCAAGGCTGTTTTTCCACTTTTGGTGGAACTCTCAACTCTAACTCTCACCTGAGGCTCCAAGAAACTGTATCATGCACAGCAATTACACCCTGATAAACCATCTCAGCAGATGGGCTAAACCAGGCCTCAAACCCACCTGTGAGTAAGGGAGATAGAAATCCACCCCAAAGTGTGTGAAGACTTTTCCTAGCAGAATAGGTTGATAAGAACAATTTATCCCAACATCCATGAAGGCAACTGAAGCAGATTCTGTAAAGTGTTTAGAGCTTGGTCAGACATTGAAGATGCCAAGGTCATCCACTGCATCCCAGACTGTCACCAGTAGTTTGGGTTTTGGGGGAGGAGGGGGGTTGTCTTGCCACTGGACTCCAACAACTCTGGAAGAAAGGGTGGGATCAATGACTTTGTATAATTCTGCTTCACTTAAATCCATTTCATACTTGAATCAAGTTGTCTCATTTGATATTGCAAAAATCCTCTGAAGTAGGTAAGTCACGTTTCATTCTCAACTTGAATCACCTGTGATGTCATTAGTCCTCTTCAAAAGCAAAGGACAAACAACTACAAATGGCTTTGAATACTCAACAATAGGGACATGGGGAATAAAAATCAGAAGACCAACAGAATAACCATGTGGATGATGAGAAAAAGACAGAGGCACAGTCCTACAATTTCATAGAGGGACCTGGTGGAATGAAGGCTATTGATAGTCATCCATACCAGGTCTCCTACCTATAGTGGCTCCCCCAGAGTTCAGTGGGGATTTCTCACTCATACATATTTTCCTTAGCAACTTCTAGAATAACAGAAATCACATGGGATTTAGGGTTTCTTTTCTCATATCTGTGGAGAAGCAAGGGAAACTAGGTTATAGGCTTACAGCAAATCTTGAAGTGAGTCCCTTCTATTGATAGTAATTATCATTTTTATTGTTATTTTTTTCTCTATCCCAATTACCCCAATTCCAGGGGCAGCTAAGTGGCACAGTGGATAGAGCACTGGCCCTGGAGTCAGGAGTACCTGAGTTCAAGTCTGACCTCAGACACTTAATAATTACCTAGCTGTGTGGCCTTGGGCAAATCACTTAACCCCATTTGCCTTGCAAAAAACTAAAGAAAAATCCAATTACCCCAATTCCCTGATAATCAGATATAAATCTTAAAATTTACCACATATCTAAAGTCACATAAATAGCAAATAGTGGGGCTAGGTTTTTGAGTCTAAATGATTCATCTTCAAAGCCAAGACTCTTCAATACACCATGGGTTCTGTCTAATCAGGAGATGGCATGATGGTGACCTGCTACTGGTAATCCAAGTTTCAGTTTTCCCTTAGTTATGAACAGTAGACATCCTTCAATCTTTATTCATTATTATGTAAGAGTAGGAAGGGAAAGAGAGATCTTCAATCAGATAAAATATCCTTGACTTGTTGACTTTGCAAATTGTCCAAATGAAAATCTAACAGACATCTTAGTATAATGGAGAGTGTGTTGGATTTGGGTTCAAATCCTCATCTTAGCTGGTAGTTTCTGACCTTGTTGAAGTCAATTAACCTTTCAGAGATTCAGTTTCCTTTTGTTGTTTGTTTGTTTTTTGGAAGGCAATGGAGTTTAGTAACTTGCCTAAAGTAACACAACTAGGAAATTATTAAGTTTTTGAGGCAGAATTTGAACTCAAGTCCTCTTAAGTCCAGGGCTGGTTTTCTATCCATTGCACCACCTAAATACCCACAGAAATTTAGTTTTCTTGTCTGTAAAATGAGAATGAAACGTGACTTACCTACTTCACAGGGTTTTTGCAATATCAAATGAGACAAAGTGGATAAAGCACACTGTGATCACAAGATCATAGACTTAAGTTACGGCTGCATCTGTATCTGCCTTTGTCAAACAAAACTGACATCTCAAACTATTGAAGCAGTAGATAGACATTTTCTTGTCTCAAACTGTCCACTAGAGGTCAGGAGATACTAAAGCTGATTTTGTATGTGAAAGTCGCTAGAATAAAGTCAAGCAAAGAAATAAATCTAATCCATTCAGGCAGCCAAGACAAGAATTACCAGCCAATCTTCAATTGGTTTGAGAAAGTAAATGTTTTTCGGCGGTTTTCTGGCTGGATAAACTTTTTTAAAAACTGTAGAGTAAAAAATATATATGTTGAAATTTGTATCTCTCTGAGCCTTTTGGATCTGTAAAAAGGTCCCAAGTTGATTTCCTCATTCCTTTGTTCTAAAACACCATTGAATACACATATTTCAGGCAGACACTTAAAGGTAGGGCATTGTTTTGGATTTCCAAATCACCCCCAATCACATTACCAAGATGATTTGTGCCAGAAAAGGATACAGGATGTCCATTTTCCCCCTGACTTTGTTCTAAAGCAAAAGTTATTAATAAGTTCATGCCATGAATTCCTTTAGCAATCCAGTGAAGCCCATAGAGAACCCCTCCTCTCAGAATAATGTGGTTTTTTAAAATTCATAATTGAGGGAAATGCCAGATTTCATTTTTTACCCAATCCAAGTTCATAGAACCCTTGAACTCTAGGTTATGAACCTTTCATTTAAAGAATAGCTATTTTCCTTTCAAATCCATCCAAATTTATCCTCCCTTATTTGCAGAGGCCAGGGACAATGAGTATCAAATATTCTATACCTTGTCCAAATCAGTTGAGGAAACTCAATTGGTTTTGCCATTCTATTAGAATGTCAAATTCTGAAGTACATATATATATGCATATATATATCAGAAAGAGAATAAATCAATCAATAAATAAACATTTTGAAATACCTAATAGGTATCAGACAATGTGCTAGACCTGGGGAATGAGGAAAATAACTCCTAAAATATGAATAGCATTCTGAGCTCATATTGGTCTAATCAGCTATAGTCAGACACACTGTAATTTATCTCAAACATAGTGATGTCATTTTGATCTTCTTCGATAACAAAGGACAAGAACCAATCAACCAACCAACCAACATATCCCAGTAATTCCCAATCCCTGTAGGTCATCATCCAAAGTCCATTCCCCATCCTTCATCATTCAGTTCCTTATTCCCAACCAAATGATACTCACCTTTTCCACTGTGTCCTCTGGAATGCCTGTTCCATAGGCAACAGATTTGTCATCAGCTTATATCTTTTCCTCTCCTTCCATCTTCTAGTAATAACTAAGATTTGGCTCTCCCCTGATGACACATCTTTTCTAGAACTATCCTTACCTTCACACATTTCCCTTGGCTCACTGGTTGAGGTAAAGGAATTTAGAATACTCTTTGCCTCCCCATTGTTACTTCCAGGTTTTCCCTCTACCACCATCACTAACTAACCTCTTTTCCTCTGAGGTCCAAAATTGGACTTATTATCTTTCCCCTTAAACTCTTCTTTCTTCCCTATTGTTGATCATGTTTGTCTTTCATTCTGGGAGAATACCACGATATCAGGGAGGTGGTATCATGACATGCAAGTGATTTGAATTTGAGTGAGGAGGTCCTATGCTATTACTGGCCTCACTTTCTCCTCCAGAGCCTTCTAGATTCAGGAGTCAGATATGAATCAGGATGACTAGAGCTAGCCCTCAATATAAGACAATCAGGGTTAAATGACTTGCCCAAGATCTCATAGCTAGTAAGTGTCATTATATATAAATATATAGCTTAAACTCAGGTCCTCCTGACTCCAGGACTGGTGCTCTACCCACTGCCCTACCTAACTGCCCCAATAATAGTTTACCTATTATTGTAGAAGGCAATACCATCATCCCAGTCCTTTAGGCTCACAACTTTGCTGTCATCCTCAACTCCTCACACTCTCCCATAATTCAATATGTTGCTAAGATTTATTGATTTCACCTTTGCACTATCTTGAATTCACTCCCTTCTCTCCTCTGAAACTACCACCACTCTCAAGTAGTCCCTCTTCCCCTTATCCTTGATTATTTCAGTAGCCTGCTGGTGGGTTGGTCTGTCTCAAGTCTCTCCTCACTCTCCATCCTCCATGCAGCCACTATAGTAACCTTGTCACCCCCCTACTCAATAAATTCCACTAATTCCCTATCAACTCCAGAATCAAATACCAAATCCTCTATTGGGCATTCAAAGCCCTTCATCACACACACACACACACACACACACACACACACACACACAGGTATGCGCGCACACAGACACAAACACTTTTTCAATCTTCTTATATCTTACTTCTTGACATGTTTTCTTCAGCCAACTTTGGAACCCGAGTAGCTAGATGGCACAGTGGATAGATCACTGGCTTCAGGAAGATTCACATAGAAGTATCCCTGAGAGCTGCAGATTAACTTCATTTTATAATAGAATTATTATCTATATTTTATTTAGTTTTAGTTTCATTTATTAACTGTTCAAATCTGGTCTCAGACACAATTGTGTGACCCTAAGCAAGTAACTTTCCCCTCTTTGCCTCAGTTTCTTCATTTGTAAAAATGATCTGTAGAAAAAAATGATAAAATACTTCAATATCTCTGCAAAGAAAACCTTAAATGGGTTATGAAGAGTAAACAAGACTAAATAACAACAAGGAGGACTAGAATATGAATCAGGAAAACTGACTCTACCACTAACAAGATAATTTAGTTGAGGTAAATCTTTTCTATCTGGATCTACCAGGCTTCTTATCAGTTAAAAAAAAGAGGGGACTTCTACAGACTAGAAGATATATTTGTAAGGGCTCTTCTAGCTCTAAGAATCTATTATGCTATTTCAATGATGCTTCTGTGGTTTTTTTTAAATGGAATAAGTGAAGACAATTGCCCAGTAGATGGCACTCTTGCCTCTGCAGTTGAATGGACAATCATTCAGGATGCCCAGAATAGCCTTCTTCTTCCATAAGATATTGGATTGTCATGGGAGGCTGTTGCAACTTCTTCACCAGTCACATACTGAATTCCCCACATTTTTTTCTGTTGTGTCTAACTAGAAAAGAAAGAGGGTGCTCAGTTCTAGATACCATATTTAAAGAAGGACCCAGACAAGTGAAAGAAGAGTGACCACAATGTGGAAGAGCTAAGATACCATATCACATAAGAATCAGTTGAAGGAAACAAAGTTGTGATAGTTCTCTTCATGTATTTGAAAGACTGTCACCTGGAGAAAAATTTCATTTGCCTTGCATTCATTTGCATGTATTTTGTGTCTATTGAGATGCCCAATTGAGGGCATCTCTATCATGAGGGTAGAGATAGTTTCAATTTTGAGTTTGTATACCCAACACCTAACCCAGTGCCTGGCACATGGCAAGTGCCTGATGAAATGTTTGTTGATTAGTTGATTGGTTGATAGATTTGTTCTGCTTAGCCCCATAAGACAAACCTACAAACAATGGATATAAGGTAGATTTAGGCTCTGAGAGTAGTACAGTGGTCATTTGGGAAGACTGGAAGTCTTCAGCCAAAGTCTAGAGGACCATAGTCAGGGATACTGTAGCAAGAACTCTTGTCAGGTCCTTTCCAATGTCATAATGTTGCCCTAATAAGAATCTCTCTCTTGCTAGTGCTAATACTTAATGCATTAGTTTTTTCCTACATCTTTTGTTCCATTCAATGTGATGTAATGGGAAAGAACAAGGGCCTGGGAATTAGACTTAGTTCTGCTTAATTATGATTCTACAACTAATTAGCTGTGTATTCATGGGCAAGTCATTTAAGCAGGGTTGTAAGAACAGGAGCACTGCTTCTCATTTGAAGACACTCATCTGGAACCTTGTCTTTCCACCTCAAGTTTCTTATATTTCTATGTATTACAGAAACATTTTGGGATCCCATTAACACAAGATTCTTATATGTGATACTGACCTTAATCTGTCTGGAGTTTCGTTTTCTAATGAATTTTCTAGACTAATATCTCAATTCTAAAAATAAAATAAAATAAAATACTTCTATGATTTTATGGTACTAATTCAACTGAGAAGGAAAAAAGAGCTCATTTTTTATATTTTTTATTTAAAATAAAATAGACTTTCTTTAATCAAAAGAGTTTATCCCATTATTTTTTTTTTGGTCACAAAGAAATGCTCCAATTCTTTTTTTTTTGTTTTTATTAAATATTTATTTATTTATTCTCCCAACTACATGCAATGGCAGTCTTCAACAATCATTTTTGCAAGGTTTTGAGTTTTACATTTTTCCTCTCTCCCCTCCCCCACTCCATGACAGAAAGTAATATAATATAAACTGTATATATATATAACCATACCAAACAGATCCATATAAATTACCTTGTGAAAGAAGAATCAAATCCAAACAGAAAAAATAAGAGAGAAAAAAGATATAATACACAAGACAACTTTTTTAAACTTTGGTCTAGATTTTAACTCCACAGTTCCTTCTCTAGGCTTGGATGGGTATTTTCTATCTCAGTTCTCTTAGAATTGTCTATTATACTGCTGAAATATGCAAGTCCATCATAGTTGATTATCACCCAATGTTGCTGTTAGTGTGGATAATGTTTTTCTAGTTATACTAACTTCATTCAGCATCAGTTCATACAGGTCTTTCCAGACTATTCTGATGTCCTATCCTTCATGATTTCTTATAGAACAATAATGTTCCATGACATTTCTATACCACAATTTGTTCAGTCATTACCCAATTGATGGGCATTGCTCAATTTCTAATTCTTTAACACTATGAAAAGCACTGATATAACTATTTTGTATATGTGAATTTTTATCCTTTTTTGTGATCTCTTGGGATACAGCCCTAGTAGTGGATCAAAGGGTATGCACAATTTTATTGCCCTTTAGTTGTAATTCTTAATTGCTCTCCAGAAAAAGTTGGATCAGTTCACAACTCCATCAATAATGTATTAGTTTAAGGGAAGCTAGGTGGCGCAGTGGATAGAGCAACGGCCCTTGAGTCAGGAGTACCTGGGTTCAAATCCAGTCTCAGACACTTAATAATTACCTAGCCGTGTGGCCTTGGGCAAGCCACTTAACCCCATTTGCCTTGCAAAAACCTAAAAAAAAATTATAATGCATTAGTTTTCCCACATCCCCTCCATCATTGATCATTTTCCTTTATAATCATATTGGTCAATCTGATAGGAGTGAGGTGGTAGAATACTCCATTTTTAAGCTGTGACCAGAGATTTAAGCTCAAGGAAAACTTCAGATACCAAAGAATTCATCAAAATATTTACAAGTTGCTCATGCTCAAAGTATCTTCATCATTCCCAGCTCTGAATCATCACTCTGCTAACAGGGTTTGGATTTCCAGCAGCCCTGATGGTTCCTTCTCCAGACCATATATTGATGACTCTTTATTTCTTATATAAGAGCATGAGGTAAAATAAACCATATAAACATTGCATGGTTGGTTGAAAGACTGGCAATAATAAATGACTTTTATATAACACTTTAGAGGACTTTTTAATTTTTTTAATTAGTGAGCAATGCTTCCCAATTGGAAAAAGGAAAAAAGAAAAACAAAACCCTTGTAGCAAATATTGATAGTCAAGCCAAACAAATTAGAAAGTAATACAGTCCAGTTCTCTCTAAAGCTATTTAGAATAAAAATCTAAGAAAATAGAAAGATTAAAAAGGGGAAAGCCTAAGAAGCTACAGTAAATCATTTTTTTTTAGGTTTTTGCAAGGCAATGAGGTTAAGTGGCTTGCCCAAGGCCACACGGCTAGGTAATTATTAAGTGTCTGACATGGGATTTGAACCCAGGTACTCCTGACTCTAGGGCCAGTGCTCTATCCACTGCGCCACCTAGCCACCCCTAGTAAGCCATTTTTTTAACCTACTGTCATGAATTTAACCCACAGGCAAGTGATCAGATGATTAGCTTTGCAAAATAGCTTATATACATTACATTATTGAACTTCATAACTATCTTGTCCTTATAAGTTGTTATTTTAGACGAAGAAACTAAGCTCAGAGTGCTTTACCCAAGAGAAGTGCCAGAAGATGGATTTAAACCTGGTTTTTCCTGACTCCAAGTCCAATACTGCAGCTCACTGACTGTAAAAGTTCAGGATTCATTATTTTACTTGCACTTCAAATAGTATTTGCTAGGCTGCGTTTTCTTTTATTACATTCAAGTAAAGCGGTGGTACCACCTTTCTAAGGCTACATAAGAATTCAGCTCAGACTTGAACTGATTGTAGGATTTGAATTAATGGAAAGGTAGGAGGGGAGAGAAGGGGGAGAAGAAGAGAAAAAGAAATACCTATATGTTAACCTATCCCTGACCTGCTCAAAGAACCAACGGAAATTAGTAGAATAAAAAGTTTAGCATAGTCTCTGGCACATAGGAGGTGCTTTTAAAATGTTTGTTTTCTTCTGTCTCTTCTTTCTTCTCCTCCTAAAAGCTATCAATCCATCAGCATTAGATACCATTAAAACACTTTCTGCTCTTCAGATTGGAAACTCCTGAGATGGCTCTTTTTTTATAATCACTTTCATTAAATATCTCTTTCCAAAAAAAAAAACAACTAAAGGATCAAGCAAAAACTTTTTAAGCACTAGAAGTGGAACATTGCCCTCGGTGATGAGGATAGAAAGACAAAAATGCAACACTCCCTGCCTTCAAAGAATTTCTAAAGGAAAAACAAGATGATAGGACCATAAATGTGAAACTGGAAGGGACCTTTGAGTCTAACCAACATCTAACCAACCCCCTCATTTTTACAATCAAAATAATAGAAAATCAAAGACACTAAGAAGACTTCCCCAAGGTCACACAGTAATAAGGGCCAGATATAGGATTCAATGTCAGGTCTCCCAGGTTCAATGCTCTTAAATTTATTTCTACTCTTATAAAACTAGAATTGTAGCCTGAAAATTTTGAATGTTTTCCTTTTTTCAGTAAAAGTAATTAATCATCCTCTTCCTCCACTCTTAGCTGGTCCCCCAAGAACAAGCCTGCACAAATCCAGAGTCTCCTATCTAAACATTGAATCATATCTTGGATTTTGCCTCTGGAAGGATAAACTAGATTACATGGCTTGTTTCCAATTCTTATTCATTGACAAATGCTCAGAGAAGAAAAAAGAAGATAATTTGGAGGGTGGGGAATAATCTCAAGAAACCAAGACCCTTTTTACCTGCTGAGTTTTCCTAATAATTTTTAGTAGTATTTAAATGACTTAGGTATTCTCTCCAAATAGGCAGTACTGTCCATACATTATAAATGTGTGCCTTCATTGGTTAAAGAGACCTCTCAGATGAGAAAAGTCCCTCTATTAAAGTAAGTCAGACCGTGCTTTTCAATTTGCCCAGGATCCATTTATAGAATGGTTTACTTATATTATCTCATTCTATCCTTTCAACTCTGGAAAATAGTTGATATTATTACCCCTATTTTACAGATGTGGAAACTGAGGCTGGTACAGATTTTTGACCAACTAGTGTCTGAGACTGGATTTGACCTCAGATCTTCCTCACTAGGTCATGTTCATTGTACTATATACCATCTAACTACCACATTAGTCCACATCACTTCTTTTGGGGAGCTATTTCACAGAAATTTTTTTCAGATGGATGTGACTTAAAAAAGAAAAAAGCACAAAGAATGAGGAGTAGATACGATAACACTTCCTTCTCTTTGCCAACATAATTTGCTTCAGGGTCATTCGGTTTATTTCAGAATTGCTTTCACCTTTCATAGAACAATTCAGACCACATAAACAGGCTGCCAAGCAGTATCTGCTCTTCTTCCAATTCAGCTGCTTTTATGACCTTCTTATCATGCTCCAGTATCATAGCTGAGTTCATTGGGTTTGTCTGTTATTGCTTTCATAGTTTGTGCTTTGGCAAACAGAAGTCATCAAGTTCAATCAGCAAATTACATTCAGAATAAGACCAAAGTAGCAGTCTTTGAAGGATAAGTCAGGGGCAACTGAGTGGCAGCTAGGTGGCCCAGTAAATGGAGCACTGGAGGTAGGAGGATCTGAATTCAAATCCAGCTTCAGATACTTGATACTTATTAGCTGTGTTACCTTGGACAAGTCACTTAACCCCATTGCCCATTAAAAAAAGAAGAAAAAGAAGGTTAGGTTTGGAGAGAGGACTTCTTCTTGCTTAGGCTGTTCTAAAAGTCTTAATGTACTTTTAAACTTTAATAACTTAAAACTGCAAAACTTCACATTCCTTAAAACAGGAACATCCTACTCAATCTTTAAATACCCCTCACTCCAAAGCCCAGTGACCAGCACAGTACCTCACATAAAGTAGGGGTCAAGAAAACTGAAACATAAAAGAGATTTAACTTGAGATATGAATTAAATATGTTTATTCCATCTTAAATGTATATATTGTGGTCGTTGTTCAGTCATTTCAGTCAGGTCCTACTCTTCGTGGCCCCATTTGTGGTTTTCTTGGCAAAGATACTGGAGTGCTTTATTTTCTCCTCCAACTCATTTTTTACAGATGAGGAAACTGACTGAAATGACATTCAGTGACTTGCCCAGAGTCACACAGTTATTAAATGGTTTAGGCCAGTCGAACTCAGGAACATCTACCTCCAGGCATGACACTCTACCACCATGCCACCCAGCTGCCTCATGAATACATATATTTATATGTATATATTCATGATCCATAGGAAGTGAAAAAGCATTTGGCTCTTGAGCCAAAGTATCTAGCTTCTAACCTCAGCTTGCATGCTAGTTATCAATGTGCATTCAGACAAGTGGGTCTGTTTCCTCCTCTGTAAACTGAGAGCATTGTTCTAGCTTTAGAGCTATGATCTAGGATGTGCTATTATGTATTAAAAAATAATCTTTATGGACGGTTTTCAAAACAAGAAATTAAAATATTTAGTCATTTGAAAAAAAAATGTTCCAAATCATTTTTGATTAGATAAATGCAGATTAAAACAAATATGAGGTATCATCCCATATCAATCAGATTGACTAAGATGACAAAAAGGAAAATGATCCATGTTGGAGAGGATGTGGAAAAATTAAGACATTAATACTAGTGGAACTGTGAACTGATCCAACCATTCTGGAGAACAATCAGGAACTTTGCAATAAAACTACCGCAGTAGTCCACATAACTTCTTTTGGGGAGCAATAAAACTAACATACCCTTTGATCTAGCAATACCAATAACAGAAAAACTAGAAATCATGAAAAATGGAAAATGTTACATGTTCAAATATATTTATGACAGCTCTTTTTATAATGGCAAAAAATTGGAAGTTGAAGGGATATCCATCAATTGAGGAATGGCTGAATAAGTTATGATAGATGAATGTTATGAAGTACTATTGTTCTATAAGAAATCATGAGTGGGGCAGCTAGGTGGAGGAGTTTGGGGCAGCTAGGTGGCACAGTGGACAAAGCACCAGCCCTGGAGTCAGGAGTACCTGGGTTCAAATCTGGTCTCAAACATTTAATAATTACTTAGCTGTGTGGCCTTCAGCAAGCCACTTAACCCCATTGCCTTGAAAAATCAAAAAAGAAAAAAAAAGAAATCATGAGCAACAGGGATTTAGAGAAGCATGCCAAGACTTGCTTAAACTGATGAGGAGTGAAGTGAGCAGAAACAAAAGAACATTGTACACATTAACAACAATTTGAGATGATCAGCTATGAAGGATGCAGCTCCTCTTTGGACAATGCTATCCACATCCAGAAAAAAAAAAACTATGAAGTCTGAATGCAGAGGAAAGCATACTATATTCACTTATTAAAAAACATAATTTATATTTTCCCCCCTTAGTTCTAATTCCTCTTTTACAACATGACTTAATAAGTAAATATATTTAATAGGAAAGTACATGTACAACTTTTACTAGACTGTTCACCACCATAGGGAGGGGGGAAGGAGGGAAGAATGGCAGAAAAATGTGGAACTCATAAATTTGCAAATGGATGAATGTTGAAAAACTACCATTGCTTGTAATTGAAGGGAATCATGGAAAGTATCCATTATGAGAGATCAGAGACTGAAATGAAGGAAAGAAGAGGTAGATGAAGGAGAAAGAGGGGTGAGAGGGTTTGGGGATAGGATGGAGTAGGAGACAATTCTCCTGGAAATGTGTTGAATATTATTGATTTTAAATTAGTGAAGGAGCATGCAAATTGAAAGTGATTCCCTGTAAGAGATTTGTTTTCTTTATAGAGCTATTTAAACCTATTATATTTCTATCTGGTCCATGCAGTGAATTTGATTAGGTCACAAATGGATGGATAAGGAAGGGATAAAGAGTCAGGAATCAAAAAAGTAAGCAGTGCGGTTGTCTATGTATTTTCTAAGCTATGCTGAATTTAGGTATACTTGTGGAACTGCAGAAATAATCACAAAAGGACTTGGAGATAAATTGAATTCCCACCAGATTACAGTAGGATTGTAGAAATCTAAGTTGTTATTTGTGCTATTGTTGCTGTTGTTATCTCTGCTACTCATTTGGAGGGTAATTTTTTCTTTTTATTTACTTAAGTTTTCATGTGTGCTTATCTCAACACTTAAGAGTGTAGGCAAGAGCCAGGTCTTAAATTTTTCTTATATTCCCCTTATCCTATTCACTTACCCCCAAAAGAGTGCATACATGGTTGTTACTTAATAAAGATTGACTGGATGACTGTGAAGAAATCACTATTTCTTTGCTATTAGGAAGAAGGATATTTATTGCTTATATGTTACATATTTTAAACCAGTTTAGTTCTAATATTTCAACTGAATCGTGGCAGCTCAGTTCCCTCCAGAATTTTGTGGGAGGGCCCAGGATAAGCTACAGTTTTAATAGGAAAAGCAGAGAGCTGGGCTTAGGCATAGTCAGGAACTCACTACACTGACAATTTTTACCTAACCAAGATGGTTGACTCTGAAACCAGATCAGAGACCAGTTAACAGGAGACAGGCATAATTAGATGAATATTTGTGCCAGTCATCTGTGGCAAATTTAGGAGTATCTTAGGATGATTCCTGCTTCCCCCTTCCCCTAGATGTCATAGTCATTGCACCATAATCTATTTAGTAATAACTATTTTGTATTTGAGGAGAGCATGGTGGTGTGGATAGAGATTGGCCTTGGGAAAAAGAAGACTTGAACTCATCATGTCTCAGTCATGTATTGCCTATATGACCCTGAGCAAGTCACTTTACTCCTATTTCTTCATCTAGAAAATAAGAGCATCAGAATCAAGGGTCTCTCCAAGGTTCCTTCCTAGGATATTCTGAATCTATGATACTATGACATTGGGTCATGAAGGAGACGGGGCATATAGAAGAAAGAACAATATATTTATAATCAAAATAGCTGTGTTTGTTTTCTGGGTTGGCCACTTATATGATTTGGGGTAATTCACTTCCTCTCTTAGTGGTGCAGTTAGGTGGTACAGTGGATGGAGTGCCAAGTCAAGCGTCAGGAAGACCTGAATTGAAATTCAGCCTCAGAAACTTACTAGCTGGATGACCCTAGGCAAGGCACTTAACCCTTATTACCTCAATTTTCTCATCTATAAAAGTAGCTGAAGGACATGACAAACCACTTCAATATCTTTGCCAAGAAAATTCCATCTGGGTATTAAAAGTGATTGAAAGTACTGAAAATGATTAAACAACATCCTCCCACAAGTATACTTATTGCATTCTCATTCCTAAAATAAGAGGTTTTATACCTATCTGACCCATAAAGACCCTTCTAGCACAACATTCTATGACTCTGAAAAGAAAAAAGATGATCTCCCCTCTGTCCTTTATAAAGTATAATAAATCATAATAGCCCAGATTTATAGAGCAAGGTATTCCTTTTTATATTTACCTAATTACCTCATCATCCTATTCATCTCAGAGACTCTTCCAAATCTTTTAATCATTGCTCAAACCCTCCCATGGCTCAATCTCCCTCTTCCCTGTCAGCTGATAACAAATCTTGCCTCATATTATTTTATTTAGTATTTTATTTTCCCCTGTTTCATGTAAAAACAATTTTAACACTCATTTTAACACTTTGAGTTCCTAATTCTCTTCCTTTCTCTCTCTGCAATCCCCCTTCCACAATTGAGAAGAGAAGAAATTCAACATGTGTTATACATATATAATCATGCAAAATATTTACATAATAAGAATTTTGTAAAAGAAAATATAGACCAAAAAGAAAAAAGTCTAAAAAGTATGTTTCAATCAGTATTCAGGCATCAGTTCTTTCTCTGAAAATGGATAACATTTTTCATCATAAGTCCTTCAGAGTTGTCTTGGGTCATTGTATTTAGTTAAGTCATTCACAGCTGATAATTTTACAATATTCCTGTTACTTTGTACATAGTACATTTCATTTTGCATCAGTTCATGTCTTTCCTGGGTTTTTTGAGAGAATCCTTCTCATCATTCCTGAATCCTGTTCAGCCATTCCCCAAAAAATGGGCATACTCTCAATTTCTAATTCTTTGCCACAAGAAAAGAGCTGTTATAAATATTTTTGCACATTTCGTCCTTTTTCTTTTTAGTTTTTTTTGTCTCTTTGGGGACATAGATTAAATAGTGGTATTGTTAGATAAAAGAGTATGCATGGTTTTATCATCCTTAGGGCATAGTTCCAAATTGCTCTACAGAATGGTTGAATCAGTTCACAACTCCACCAAATTAATGCCTTCAGAACTCATTTTCCCCACAATCCCTCTAACATTTGTCATTTTTCTTTTTCTGTACCAATCTAATAGGTATGAGATAGTACCTCAGAATTGTTTTAACTTGCATTTCTCTAATCAATAGAAAGTTAGAGTATCTTTTCAAAATGGCTATAGATAGCTTTAATTAATTCATCTGAAAATCATTCCTATCTTTTGATCATTTATCAATTGAGGAGTCACCCTTATTTTTATAAATTTGTTCAGTTTATGTGTTTGAGAAATGAGTTCTCTATAAGAGAAACTAGCTTTGAAAATTGTTTGACACTTACTATTGTTAACTGTATTTCTCTCTATCCAAACTCTCCCTGTTTATTCTTTTTTCTCTCTCCTTTCACCCTCTTTCTCCTCAAAAGTGTTTTGCTTCTGATTATCCCTCCCCCAATCTATCCTCCCTTCTATCACCCATCCCCTTTTCTTAATCCTTTCCCTTTCTGTTTTTCTTTAGGTAAAATAGATTTCCATACCCAATCAAGTGTGTGTGTGTGTGTGTGTGTGTGTGTGTGTGTGTGTGTGTGTGTGTGTGTGTGTGTGTGTGTAATTTCCTTTTTGAGTGAATTCTAATGAGAATTCCAGTTCCTCACCCCATTGCTTGCCCCCTCTTTTTCCTCCCCCAATGTAAAAATTTTTTCTTGCATCTTCTATGTAAGAAAATTTATTAACATTCCAATTCTTCCTTTAACTTTCTCCCATGCATTCCTCTCTTCTCCCTTAATTTTAATTTTTTAGGTAGCAGCTCTTCATATTCAACCTGTGCCTTCTATCTATATACTCCTTCTAACTGAGAATGTTCTTATGACTTACCAGTATCATCTTCCCATGGATGAATGTAAACAGTTCAACCCTATTAAGTTCCTTATTATTTCCCTGCCTTATTTACCTTTTTATGTTTCTATTGAGTCTTGTATTTGAAGATCAAATTTTCTTTCAGCTTTTCTTCAGGAAAGTTTGAAAGTCCCCTATTTTAAAGAATGTTCATCTTTTCCCCTGAAAGATTATGCTCATTTTTTTCTGTGGGGGGGGGGGGGCGGGGATTTGATTCTTGGTTGTAATCCAAACTCTTTTACCTTACCTCATATTCCAAGCCCTCTGATCCTCTAATATAGAAGATTCTATATCTTGTATTATCATGACTTGAATTGTTTATTTCTGGCTGCTTGCAATATTTTCTCCTTGACCTGAGGGCTCTGGAATTTTGCTATAATATTCCCAGGAGTTTTCATTTTGGGATCTCTTTCAGGAAATGATTGGTAGATTCTTTGAATTTCTATTTTCCCCTCTGGGCAATTTTCTTTGACAATTTCTTGAAAGATGATACCTAAGATATTTTTTAACATGAGTTTTAGGCAGTAAAATAATTTTTAAGGTATCTCTTCTAGATCTATTTTCCTGATCAATTATCTTTCCAATGAGATATTTCACATTGTCTTCTATTTTTTTCATTCTTTTGGTTCTGTTTTATTTTTTTATTACCCATAAAAAAATCAGCTTCCATTTGCTCAATTCTAATTTTTAAGGAATTATTTTCTTCAATGAGCTTTTGTAACTTCTCTTCCATTTAGCCTATTTTAAGGCATTTTCCTACCCTTTAGCTTTTTTTGTACCTCTTTAAGGTGTTATTTTCTTTTGTGTCTCCTTTACCAAGCTGTCAACTTATTTTTCGTGATTTTTCTTGCATCTTTCTCATTCCTTTTCCTAATTTCTCTTCTACTTTGCTTATTTGATTTTCAAATTTGTTTTTGAGCTCTTCCATGGCCTGAAACCAATTTACATTTTTCCTGGAGACTTTGGTAAAGGAGTTTTGATTTTGTTATCTTCTTCTGATATGTTGTGATCTTCCTTGTCACAAAAGTAACTATATGTCAATTTTTTTCAATTGTTTGCTCATTTTTCTAGTCTGTTGCTTGACTTTTAACTCTATATTGAAGTAGGGTTTTACTTCTAGGGTGGAGAGTGCACTGTCCCAAGCTTCAGGAGCTTTATTCAATCGTTTTCAGAGATACTTCTAGGGACCTGTGAGTTTTCAGTTCTCCCAAGGTGGTATGGTCAAAGGAGATATGTGTTTGCTACTCTCCTGGTCTATGCCCTGGTCTGTGAGTGACCACAAGCATTCTTTTCAGTGTTGGAAACATGAGGAGGGTCCCTGCTCCACTGTGGCCACAAGTTTGGGTGAGTTAGTGTTCCTCCTCACCCTGGGACTGCTGCATAGGACTGCAACCCAGCTCCTAGTATGGACAAAGTAACAGAGTCCTGTCCTAGTGCTAACAAAGAGTCCTCTGTAACAGCCTTCTAACCAATTGTTCCATCTCCTTACCATCTGTGGGTTGAGAGTTCCAAAAGCAGCTGCTGCTGATGATGATTCAGTGACTTTTTCTGGGATCTAGTCTGTGCTGACACAGTCTTCAATAAATTATGCTCCTCTCTCAACCTAGTGCAACAGACCTTTCTTGCCAGTCTTCTAAGTTGTCTTTAGCATCTATGGGCTAAGAGGTCTGGAAACTGCCACTGCTGCCACTTATTCAGTCACCCCGAGGTCTGTTCCTGTTTTGCTGAGGCACTGGAGTAGCCTGGCTTGGACTGAACTCCTCTTTCACCCTGTTGCAATAGACTTTCCTGTGACCCTCCAACTTGTCTTGGGTTAGAAAATTGTTTCACTCTGTCTTCTTTTTGGGTTCTGCCACTCTAGAATTTGTTTAGTCATTATTTAAAAGTATTTGCAGGAGTTTGGAGTGAGAGCTAAAATGAGTCTTTGTCTTCTCTCCATCATCTTGTCTCTTCTTGACTCATATTTCATTGAAAAATGGAAATCATTAACCAATCATTTCATCCTCTCACATTACCCAAATACCTTCTGTCACTACTTCCTCCCTCATCATTGTCTCACATAATAAGGTTGTCCTTTTCCTAGTCAAGGCAACCCCGTCCTCACCCCACATGAACAAATGATTACATTCTATTCAGTCTTCTCCACAAGATTGCCCCTTCCATTAGCCCCACCTTCTCACTTATCTTCAATCTCTCCCCATATCTCTTCCTTCAAAAAAAGCTTCTCTTGATCCAACCATCCCCTCTATCATCTGATAGCTCTCCTCCTGTTAGAGGGTACATTCCTTCAAAAGGCTATCTATAAAAGGTACCTATCCTTCCTTTCTTCTCATTCTTTTCTTAAACTCTTAAAGTCTGGCTTCTAACTTCATCATTCCACTAAAACTACTCTCCCCAAAGTTCCTAATGATAAGTTAATTGTCATATTCAATGGTCTTTTCCTCAAACTTCATCTTTCTTGATATTTGGCAACCTTTGATACTATCCGTCACCTTCTTCTTGATACTCTTCTTTTGAGGTGTCCTTGATACTCTCTTAGTAGTTTCCTTTTATCTCTCTGACCACCCCAAATCTTCTTTTGCTGAATTTCTTTTTAAAATTTATTTTGTTTTTCATTTATGGACTAAAACAAGTATTTCTATCCATGGCACAATAAAAAAGATAGCTAAACATGAAACTGCAATATATTATATACAACTTACTATTCCTTTCAAATATATAACAAAATTATCATATAAATTTCTTTTTTCCTTCCCCCCACTCCCTCCCTGACCTAGAGATTACCACATTAGACACAAATAGGTATATACATGTAAAATTATTCTCTACAAACTTCTATTTATCAGTTCTTTCTCTGTATGTAGATAGTATTTCCCTTCATATGCCTTTTATACTTAATTTGGGTATTTATAATAGTCAAAATAATGTATTCACTCAAAGTCATTTTAAAACTATATTGTTATTGCATAAAGTATTCTCTTGGTTCTGCTCATTTCACTCTTCATTATTTCATGTAAGTCTTTCTATGCTTTTCTTGAGCTCATAATTTCCTTTTTTTGTTTGTTTGTTTGTTTTTGCAAGGCAAATGGGGTTAAGTGGCTTGCCCAAGGCCACACAGCTAGGTAATTATTAAGTGTTTGAGACCAGATTTGAACCCAGGTACTCCTGACTCCAGGGCCAGTGCTTTATCCACTGCACCACCTAATCTCCCTGAGCTCGTCATTTCTTAAAGCACAGTAGTATTCTATCAGAATGTTCACCATTCCCCAATTGATGAGCATCCTTGAAATTTACAGTTCCTTGCCACCACAAAGAGAACTGCTATAAACATTTTAGATTCTGTAAGTTCTTTTCCTTTTCCTCTAATCATCTTTAGAAATAGATCTAGTAGTAGTATTTCTGAATCAAAGAGCAATTAAATAATTTTGGAGGAATAATTCTAAATTGCTCTCCAAATAGTTGGATCTGTGCACAAAACCACCAACCATGAATTAGTGTTCTAATTTTTCCACACATTCCCTCTAACATTTGTCATCTTCTCCTTTAATCATCTAGCCATTTACACATGACTATAAATTGCCATGATTTCTTCATTAAAAAACTGCCTGTTCATACCTTTTGACTATTTTTCAATAGAATGACTCATATTCTTATAGATTTCACAGTTTGTATATTTTTCATATAAGACCCTTTTCTGATAAACTGTGAAATTTTTTCCAAGTTTTCTGCTGAGATTTATACCAGGAATGCAGGAATAATTTAATATAAGGAAGACTATTAACATAATCAATTATATCAACAATAAAAAAGGTTTAAAAACCATATGGTTTATATCAATAGATGCAGAAAAAGTTTTTGATAAAGTTCAATGTTCATTTCAATTTAAAAAAAAACAATTGGGGCTGCTAGTTGGCACAATGGATAGAACACCAGCCCTGTAGTTCAAATGTGGCCTCAGACACAATACTTACTTAACTATGTGACCTTGAGCAAGTCACTTAATCCCATTGCCTTGTAAAAAACACTTGAAAGTATTGGTATAAATGAATTTTTTCCTTAAATTGATGAAAAGCATTTATCTAAAACCATCCACAAGTTTTATTTGTTATAGGATAAACTAAAAGCTTTCCCAGTATATCAGATATGAAACAAGGATGCCCATTGTCACTAATATTATTCATATTGTATTGGAAATCCTAGTAATAAGAGAAGAAAATAATAAGGCATCACAATAGGGAATGAGGGGATGAAATATTTCTTTTTTACAGACAATATAAGGATATGTTTGAAAAATCCTAAAGATACAACTAAAAAGTTAGTTAATACTATTAATAATTTTAGCAAAAGAGTTGTTTATAAAATAAATCCATATAATTCATCAGCATTCTCATACATCACAAACAAAATTCTACAAGAAGAAATAGTAAACAGATACCTAATTTAAAATATCTCTATATAGTATAAAATATCTGGGAGTACATCCATCAAAACAAGCCCAGGAGCTACATAAACAAAATTAAAAAACACTTTTTATACATACAAAATCATATCTAAATAATTGGAGAAATACTAAAAGTTCATAGATAGGCAGGGCCAATATGATAAAAATGACAATCTTAACTAAACTAATTTTTATATTCAATATTGTCCCAATTAAAATACCAAAAAATCATTTTACTGAATTAGAAAAAAATAACAAAATTCATTTGTAAGAACAAAAAGTCAAGAATATCAAAGGAAATAATGAAACAATGGAAAGGAACTTTAGCAGTACCAGATCTTACTATATTATAAGAAAGTAATTATCAAAACTATCTGGTACAGGCTAAGGAATTTTAAAAAAAATAGATAAATGTTATAGAGTAGAAACATAATTTATAATAGCAAATAAACATAATTACCTTATGGCTTAAAATCCGCCAGCCCTGGAGTAAGGAGTATGTGAGTTCAAATTTAGTGTCAGACACTTAATAATTATGTAGCTATGTGACCTTGAGCAAGTCATTTAACCCTTGCAAATAGCAGAGAGAGAGAGAGAGAGAGAGAGAGAGAGAGAGAGAGAGAGAGAGAGAGAGAGAGAGAGAGAGAGAGAGAGAGAGAAGATGGGAAGATTTGGGGATAAGAACTCATTATTTGATCAAAATTTTTTCGGAAATATGCTTTCCTGATGCTGAAACTAGACCAATATATTATAACGTTTACCAAGATATGTTCAAAATGGTTTACATGGCCTAGATAAAAAGAGAGATATTACAAGAAAATTGGAAGACCATAGAAATATTTTTATCAGACTCTCTAGATAGGTAAACAATTTATAAATAAACAAGACATAGAAAGCAAAGTTAGTTGTAAAATGGATAATTTCTATTAAATTTTAAAGATCTTTAAATAAATATAGCCAAAAGCAGAAAGCAGAAAATTGAGGTGAAAAATTTGCTGAATCTTCATCCAAGTTACATCCATTAATTTGTGGGTGCCCCATCAAAACTATGTCCTGGACACTTTGTTTTCTCCCTCTTTCTTATTTCACTTGCTGATCTCATCAGCTCACAAGGTTTCAATTATTATCTTTATGCTGATGTTTCACAGACAAGATCTGCTTATCTAATCCTAACCTTTCTGCTGGCTTCCTAATAATAAAATAATATCTCCAACTGTCTACTGGATATCTTGAACTCAATGTCCTGTAAATATCTTAAACTGAACATGTCCAAAACTGAACTCATTATTTTACCCCTTTAATCCTCCCTTCTCTCTAACTTCCCTAGTATCATTAAGCATATCATGATCAAGGCAGCTCAGTGGCACAGTGGCACACTGGCCCTGGAGTCAGAAGGACCTGAGTTCAAATTTGATCTCAGACACTTAATAATTAACTGTATGACCTTGGGCAAGTCACTTAACCCCATTGCTTTGCAAAAACAAAACAAAAGAGAATACCACTATTCCCCCAGTCAAACTAGGTATCATCTTTGACTTTTTATTTTCTCTCATCACCCCTCCCCATCCACAGTCTTATGGCAAGGTCTATCAATTTTACCTAGGCCACATCTGTTGTTAACTCCTCCTCTCCAATACTGCTATCACTTTGCTCCAGGTCCATATCACCTCACACCTAGACTATTTCAATAGCCTACTGATTGATCTACCTGACACAGTTCTCTCCTTATATCTCTCCATCTTTCATTCAGTTGACAAAATTATTTTCCCAAAGTGTTGTCATGTTATTCATCCCAGTCAATAAATTTTTGCAGCTCCCTTTCACCTCCAGGATAAAATATGAAACATTATATTCGTTATTCAAAAACCTTTCCAAACTTCTCACACACACATTTTCAGCTTCCTTATATCTTACACCACCTCTCATACTCTACATTCCTAACAATGACCTCCTTGCCATTTCTTACACAAGATACTCCATCTTCCATCTACAGACATTCTCACAGATTATCCCTCATGTATATAATTTTCTCTCTCATTATTTCTGCCTCCTAACTTCCCTGATTTCCTTTGTGTCATTTAAAATCCCATCTTGTACAAAAAGCCTTTTCTGATCTCCTTTAATTCTAGAGTTTTCTCTTTGGCATTCATCATAATGTCCGGCATATTGTAGGGTCTTAATAAATCTTATTGACTAGTTGACTGACTTTAAGATTTACAAAACAGTTCCCTTAAAACAGCTTTCTAAAGACGGTAGTGCAAGTATTATCAATCCCATTTTAAGATGAAAAAACTATTGGTTTATGACCAATAAATCATACTCCATAAATATGAGTTAAATGATATTAAAGACTTAGCATGATTAATGGATTAATAATTTGAACATTCTCGAATTGCCCTTTTGATCCTTTGAAATGTGGTATTTGTATTTCATTTGTGCCTTTTAGACCCATCATTCTTTGCCAGGGGAATCATTTTCACATTCAACTTTGATATTTCCCTAAGTGTCCAGAGAAGACTAGCACCTCTGGTGAGAGAGCTTGTGAGTCCTTTTCAGGACTGCTCATCCATCTTTCACCCAGCTCACCCTAATGGCTCCAAGAAGTTGTAGCATGCACAGCAGTCACACCCCTATAAACCGTACCAGTAGACGGGCTAAACCAGGTTGAGAGTAATCAACAGGCCTCAAACCTGTCAGTGAATTAGGGAGATGTCTACTCCAATCATGTGAAGATTTTCTCTAGTGGAATGAGTATTTGAGGACAGTTTGTTTCAATGACTATGAAGGCAACTGAAACAGGTTCTATGGACTGTTTAGAATTTGCTCAGGAATCAAAGATGCCAAGGTCCAGTGCATCGCAGCCATCATCTGTCATTTTGACTTTTGTCCATTGGATTTCGATGACACAGGAAGAGAGAGGAAGGCTGATGATGTGCAAAGAACACAGCTCTACCTCACTTAAATCCAAATCATGTACGTATCAAAACATCACCTATGATGGTCCTCTTTGAAAATGAAGGGAGCGGTAATGGCAAGCATTCCAAAGTTATTCCTTATTTAAAGAATTTATTTAAGACTTTTCCATATACCTTCGGAGAGGTGAATGATAAATTGGATAGTGACCTTGGAATCAGGAAGACCTGGAGTCAAGTTCTCCCAGGACCCAAACTGGCTGTAAGACTGAGTAAGGTCTTAATTTTCTCAAAGCCCTCCTGCAGGCAACTTGTCTCAATAGGAGGAGTTTCCTCACTGAGGAATTCCCTACACCATTAAAATCATAGGAATAGACTTCCCAAAATTCCCCATCAACACACACAGGACTCATCTCTGTAGCTAATCATGATGATATTCTTTTATATTTGAACAAACAAGAACTTGGTAGAGAAGATGCTTACTTAAAGTCTCAAAGTAAGGAAATAGTGATTCATGGTGCTGATTACTCAATAGCAAATGTTTTGTGAAAATAACTAAATCTTTTCAAGAAAATTTTCACTTTATAACTTAGGGAACCCTAGGAAAACCTCTGCATGTAAAATTATTACTTCAATGATCTCAGAGACAAGCTTATTTTCTATTCAACCTACTCCAATTAAAGCACATGTCCTATATAAGTGAGCTAAATAACATGACTAGTAATACTGACTCTTTTGATGCTAGATTACCTTTCATTTCAAATGAAACTTGAAGAAGTAAACTGACTTACAAGGGATAATAAACAATATTCTCAGGACAAAATATAAGAAAACAACTTTAAAAAACGATTGTATTCTAAAAGTCTCTTTGTATATTTGTTCTCAACTCATTTTCCTATACAGATAATGTCATTTTGGTTAGTATAGTTGACAAAAATTTACTTAGCTCATAACACTGCATGTTTTCAAGGAAAAAAATAGAAAATATTAATGTCTAACAAGTGTTGGACCAAGTCTAGAAGACTTGAGTTCAAATCTGGTCTCTGACACTAATTAACTGTGAAACTTTGGACAAAGTACTGTCTGCCTCAATTTTATAAAATTTGTAAAAAACCTTCTTTGAAGGTTTGTTGAAAAAATCAAAAATAAATCAAATTTGTTTTTAAAATTTTTTATGACATCATATAGTAGATGCCATAAAAATACTTATTCTTCCTTTTTTCTTTAAATAAACAAGAAAATGAACACAAATATTTTATTAATGCTAATTCCTGGTGCTAAAAGGAAAACATTTATTTAAAGAAAATGAGATGATAGAAG
Organism: Macrotis lagotis; assembly: GCF_037893015.1. Classification (NCBI taxonomy): domain Eukaryota; kingdom Metazoa; phylum Chordata; class Mammalia; order Peramelemorphia; family Peramelidae; genus Macrotis; species Macrotis lagotis. The sequence continues at coordinate 123,692,072 of NC_133659.1, forward strand.
AAATTTTTGTGAAGATTCTGAAGAAAATTTCTGGATATTTTCAAGGGATTTAGAGATCAATAAATTATTCTGTATTACATCTAATATAACTTCAAAATATAAATTTCTTTTCTAGCAACAAAATCAATCTAAATATAATAAGAAAAGGGAGAGAACCCTGTTTGCAGCAAATATCACCAATAAAAGACTAATATTTAAGAAATGTAGGGAATTGACATAAATACATAAGTACATGAATAGAAGATATGTTTTCAAATACTTGCAACTTATCAACAACTGTATATGTCATTTTTCAAGTTGCTAATAATAAAAGAAACATGAGTTAAAAAATCTTTGATACTTCACCTGACATTTTGGCAAAGATGAGCACAAAAATGGAAAGGATAATGTTTGAAAAGCAATGAGAAGATAGGTGCACTACTGTATCACTGGTAATCTAAAAACAAAGTGCTCATCAATTGGAGAATGGCTGAACAAACTGTGGTATATAAATGCATTGGAATATTGTTGTACAATAAGAAATGATAAGAGGAATTCAGAGAAACATCAGAAGACTGGAATGGGCTAATGCTGAATAAAGTAAAGAGAAACCAAAAGAATAAATACACAATATAACTGAAAAAAGTACTAAAAGGAAACCAAAGGCCCATTAACTATAATTACAATTCTGATCCTAGAGAGCATATGATGAACTATTATTTTTCTGTGCAAACAGGTAGAGGATATTGGGACAGAATATTGCCCCAATACATTATCAAGTATGGTCATTGTTATTTTTGTTTGTTTGCTTTTACAAAGAACAGCATATATCCAGAAATGATCATGCCATAAAAACCAAAGAGAATCAATAAAACTTATGTGGTCTTTTTAACTGAACGTCTTTTGTTTCCTTTTCTTGTTTTAGAGAGAGACAGCATGGCTGTCATGGCTGTCCTTGGAGTTGTGACCTTTATGTGTAACTATGTGACTTTAGGCTAGTCACTTAAATGAGTCTCATTTTCTTCATATAGAAAATGGAAATGATATTAATAAACATAGTAATGTTCTTAAAAGGTGATTGCTCATTAAGATATAAAGTTATCGTTATCTTGACTAGTATAAATACCCAAAGTAACTACTTAAGGAAATCTGCATCCAGAGAAAGAACTGATATATATATATATATATATATATATATATATGTGTGTGTGTGTGCATGTACGTATATTTTGTATATATGTATACATATATAATATATATATATAGTTAAAGAGAGAAAGAGAGAGAGAGAGAGAGAGAGAGAGAGAGAGAGAGAGAGAGAGAGAGAGAGAATGAGGGCACAGAATGCCTATTCAGTCATTAAGGTTAGATAAGAGAGAGTTGAGACAAAGATGCCAAAAATAACCATTTCCAAAAAAAGGAGGAAAAAAAAGAAAAAAATAATTGTTGGCAGGATAAGACCCTCAAGATATCTTTTTTGATTTTTTCAAGGCAATGGGGTTAAGTGACTTGCCCAAGTTCACACAACTAGGCAATTATTAAGTATCTGAGGCCAAATTTGAACTCAGGTCCAACCTGACTCCAAGGTTGGTGCTATATATCCTTAGATATCTCAATGATTAAGGCAAGGAAGAAAGAAAAGAAGCAAGGAGCCTTCACAGGAACCTCTACAAAAGGACTCCCTCTCAAATTCATCCTCCCCACAAGTTACCAAAGTTATTTTCTTAAAGCACAGCTCTGATCTTATCACTCCTCTATTCAGTAAACTCCATAGTTCCCTGCCACCATAAGAATCAAATACAAATTCTTCTTTTTAAGAATTAAAATCTTTCTCAACCTGGTTCCAACCTTCCTTTCTAGTCTTGTTATATATTACTTCCCTTTAAATATTTTAAAATCAGGAATAATGGCTCTGGCTATTTCCTCACACATCTCTATAAGTCTGCTAGTTGTCTCCCATGGCTAGATTGCCCTCCCTTCTTATGGTTGATTCTAACCTCCTTCAAGCTCTATTTAAGGATGAACTTCTACATAAAGTCTTTTTTTCTGATTCTTCCTCCCCCAGTCACTAACATATTCTCACCAAAAATAAAAAATAAATAAAATTATCTCATATTTATTTTGTATATGCTAATGTCTGTATAAATACCAACTCCCCTGAGATAAGCATAAAACTCTTAAGTGCAGGGACTGATTCCAGTCTTTATATCCCTAATACTTGGAGATGTTTGTCCTTTGTTTTTGCAGAAGACCATGACATCAGGGAGGTGATGTCATAACAAGCAAATAACTTGGATTGAGTAAGGGAGTACTATGCTAAGGCACCATTCTCACTTTCTCCTCCAGAAAGCCATCTGGGTCCAGTGGTCAGATATGGATATGGAGCAATCAGGATTAAGTGACTTGCCCAAGGACATACAACTAGTAAGTGTTTGAGGCTAGATTAGAACACTTTAGGACACTGACTTTAGGACGAGTGTTCTACCCACTGCACCATCTAACTGCCTCTAAACATAGTAGGCATTTAATAAATACTTCTCTAATTGATCAGGCAAGGACTGATCAAGTGTTTACTTAGCACAGGTGCTTAATAAATATTTATTGACTGACTGTTGATTCCTATTGAACTCATTTTTTTAGATGAACTACAATTTTACCATGCTTCTATCTTGAGATATATATAGATATAGATATATACATATCTCCTATGCATGAGACTTGACATTTATCCAGAGTGGTGCAGTATAAAGAATATTAGGGACCTCTTGCATGATCAACTGACCCATGAGGCCTACATTTATCATGGTGTGATTTATAAAGGTATGCCTCTTAGTATTTCTTCACTTAACTTGGGATTCAAATAATTTAGTGCTTTTTGTTTTGTCCTTTCAGATCCAAATATAATTCTTCTTGCTAAAGTACTAATGTGAAATGAATTGAATAGCTCTACCATCCCTTCAGTCTGTCACCATTAACCCATCTACTTTGAATATCTATATTCCCTCATGCTATGGCTTAGCATTTATAAATTTTTTTCTTTTATTTTTATAGTAAGAGAGTCATTTTCCTCGGCATAATAACATATAACATGCACCATTTTCAGTACATCAATATTCACCTTCATAGTATATAGTATATATACATACTATAAGAAATAATTATTTTCTTGTATTTAATAACTAATTATTGTATTAGAAAGTTTTCCCCTTTCTCTACTTTCTCATTCAGAAATCATCGAATGTGGGAAATCTTTCCAAAAGACAAATCCAAGGGGCGTCTAGGTAGTGAAGTGGATAGAGCACTGGCCCTGGAGTCAGGAGTACCTGAGCTCAAATCCAGCCTCTGACACTTAATAATTACCTAGCTGTGTGACCTTGGGAAAGTCACTTAACCCCATTTGCCTTGCAAAACAAACCTAAAAAAAATAAAAAATAAAACAAAAGACACATACAGCCAGGATGGCTGAAATCTAATCAAAATAAGCAAAAGAAAGTCTCAGTTTAGGCTAATGGTGCATTTCTGCTCTTGGTGTTTGCTCAGACAGGTCTAGAAAAAAGTGGGTCCCCTCTTTTGTCAGACATCAATTTATGGAAATTGATAAGTCTCCGACCAAGATTTGGGCAATCAAAGTCATGTACCTCAAGACTCTCATTGTAATATAGCTGAACCTGTCCTTTTAATATTCATTTTTCTCAGTAATTGTCAATCAATCAGAGTTGATTGCCTCTCTCAGGAATACATGCTCCTCCAAGGGAAAATAAACTGTGAGTCTACCACCTTAGGAGTCTTTGGTCTAAGAGATACAGTCAATTGGCCATCATTTCATTAATAAATATCCTAGCTTATTAATAAAGTGATCACTTACCCAGAAATTATATTTCTTGAACCTTTTTAATCATCACACACATGGATACACATGCACACATACACATACACACACACAAACACACACACAGTCTTAGGATCCTAGCAGAGCCAGAGATGGAAAGTTATTTAGAAGCTATGTTGGACAGAGGGCAAACATCACTATTGCAAGCTTCAGATTCAGTTCCAAACACCCAGCCATGAATTCTGAAAATTTCTAAATTTGAAATAATTGTGACTTTTACTGTCATTTAACTTTAAAATACCTTCATTTATGACATCATGAAGTGTACTTTTTCAAAAGATGTTTCTTTCCAATCACAGAAATATGTCTCTATCCAGGATAAAATAAAGCTGGAAAGTATGATGGTTTGGGAAGCAGAGAACCTGTGATCAAACTCTGGTCTTACCACTTTTTACCTCCTACCCTTGCTGGACCTCAGTATCAGCATCTGTAAAATTAACATATCAGACTGGATGACCTCTAAGCCTCCTTCCAGAGCTTTAATTCTTCCAATGCTTAAACTTTCCAAATGCTACTAAATACTTAATCTTCTGATCCTAGCTCTCTTAGCAATGTATCTCACATAGGCTTCCACTTACACAGTGCCATGGGAGAGCTGCCTTCTTAACTCATTCCTACTTGTGTTAGGACTTTCCTAGCAAGAAACTTCCTAGCTCACCTAACTTTCTCTTACTGTGCTAACTAAACTAGCTAAACCATCATTCCTTACAGTAACTCTCCATTAGCCTTCTCCAAGCAACTTCCCCAAACTATTACTAAAGAAACCATTTAAAATATCCAGTTTTGAAATATTAAGGACAATAACTAAATCACTGATATTTATCCAAGCCAAATGAAAACCCTTTTTTTAAACAACATGCAGAACCTCAGATAACACATAAGCAATCCATTGAAATGCCAGCAACGTTTTATTAGCGTAATACAGCTGTCATATAACCAAATTACTTTATGATCTGATTATAATCCATTGACCCCAGAACCTCCTCTTCCCAAGAGTTCCATGAACTCAATAACCTTCACTCGCAACTCAACATGAGAGAGACAACAAGTTTGTAGTTTTATTGGACTGCAGGGGAGTGGCAGTCAAGGTGAACTTACCTTTCAGTGGATGGGTAGAATAGGCAACAGTCTATGTGGTATGATTTCAGGATACCTAAAAGACCACAAAGATAATTTTATCCACCCCATCTCCAATGTTTTCTGAGATTCCAGTGCTAAAGAGTTATTTTTTTGAGATAAGTTTTATTTCCTGTTAAAATTCAAATTCCTGTTGATTCCTGTTAAATTTCAAAATCCTGTTGATGCCTGTTAAAATTCAAATGGTGTTGGGTGGAGGGGGGACAGGTGTTAACACATACAAAAAATTGTGAATTATTTATACTTTAGCATGAAAGAATACATCAGAGGCTTTCTTGGGAGTAGACGCTGATTATTTAATCAATATATTTTAATTAAGTTCTAGACTCTAGGGCTCTTCCCTCCTCTTCCCCCAATATATGATATGGAGAATTTCTGGTGTGAAAATTTCTCCATGGATGCAGATCAGCAACTCCTAATTTAACTTAGTCTTGAACATTTGCCTGAGAGAGGTGAGAAGTTAAATGACTTGCTTATGGTCAACAGATAATATTGGAAAGAGGAAGGACTTAAACCCTGATAGATCAGTCAATAAACATGTATTAAATGCCTACAAGGTACCAGGCCCTGTGTTAAAAAAACAGAGATAGAAAGAAAGACAAAAGTCAGTTGCTGTTCTCCAGAAGCCAAGGTCTAATGAAGGACCTCATAGATCTTGCTGACTGGCACTCTAATTAGTACATTATGCTGCCTTAATTAAGCTCTATGGGTAAAAGGCAAAAATGAAACAGTCCTTTGCTATCAGGGCTTGGGAGAGGGAAGGAGACACAAGGGCAAAGTGGGGAAGGAAGGAGAGTCATTCCCAGAAAGGGAGTTTGGAGGCCTTGGAGATAAGCATTGCTTCCTTCACAAGTCTCTATGGAGCCTGCTCTAACCATCAACCAGGAAAATTGCCTTGGCAGCAGCAAAACCCACTAGAAATCAGAATTCCTGTCGACTCCCCCATCTGGAAGTAGTCTAAACAAACATAAGGTGGCCCTATAGTAGTGATACACAATATCCTGTGAGATGATACATCAAATTCCTTTAGCAACAGAAATTAAGTAGCATCTTTTTAATATTTGACATCTGTAAACATTGTCACAATTCAGACCAGTCAAGTCAAAAGATGAATGAATCAGAGCATCTTTAATGGAACCTGATGAGGATAGAAGCAACATGTATTTAGAGACAATTCCCAGTCTCTACTTCTGCTCCCTTCCCCTGCCTTCCTTTAGCAGTTTGTTTGACTAGAAGCAATAATTGTTGGCATAGAGGGTTTGTAAGAATTTGAAAGCAGGGCACTGGTGCCCAGCAGTTTTACTAGAGGCTTCCCTTGTGTTCAGTCATGATCAGAGATGCCTAAAGAAGTATCTGAAAAGCATGAGATTCCTTTATTGCGATTAGTACTTGAGATTGTATCTATATAAACAACAATACAGTCTGGAAAATAAGGAGTTCTGTCAAATTGTTTCTTTGGCATCAAGTAAAGTTGTGGTATATAGTTGTGATGGAATATTATTATGCTATAAGAAGTGATAAGCTTGATGATCTTAGAAAAAGATGAAATAATGATGAGTGAAATGAACAGAACCAAGAGAACATTATATATAACAGCAATATTATTTTAACAATGAATTTGAGTGAATAAATTATTGATTATTAAAAATATTCAAATTAACTATAAAAGACATATAAAGAAGTTATCTACATCCAGACAAGGAACCGATAAATAGAATTATGTCTCAAATAATCTTACATATATATATTTGTATATATATAATTTTATACATATATACACACACACATATATACTATTTGGGTCTAATAGTGTCAGTGGTAGAGAGAGAGAGAAAAAAGGGGAAAAAAACAAATTTACAAGATAATTTTGTAGTATATTTGAAAGGAAAAGCAAGCATGCAAAGCAAATTTGCAGTTTTATTTGAAATTATCTTTTTTATATTATGTAATGGAAATGCTTGTTTTATTCCATAAATTTAAAAAATAAAATAAATTTTAAAAAATAAGATGTATTAAAATATCTGTTTTAAAAAACTGCTATCTTCATGAAAAGCAATGATTTTGGGGACTGAAATGATTTTGAACTGAATTCAGACATTAAGGGACAGTTGCTTGTATAAATACCATCTGAGACCTCTTTACACCCTCTGTTTGCTATCATTGTTTGTTTGTTTCAAAATGTCTACCGATGACAGTTCATGATGTTTTCCCCTACTTCTAATTTCTTTCTCTTTTTTTACAGTTCCACAAAAAAATTCATAAAACTATAGTAAGAAATGTAATCAATTTCCATTCCTAAAGAAAAACATTTATTTTTATCTTTTTCTCCTTATATCCTTGATGACTATTTTCATACCAGGTGCAATGACTATGTCAAAGTATGTAACATCCTTAGTAGAAACCCATATACTATTACATGAATAAATGCCACAGATATTGCCAATACACTAACAAGTCCCATAAGAGGTGTCTCTGTTCACAGGGCTCTCCCACAGGTTCTTTCAATGAGCCCCAACTAAGTGCTTGCTATGTATAAGGCTCTGGGGCTAGGTGGTGAGGATCTGAAGACATAACTAAGATCAGAGAAAAGGTTTCAACTGAATTAGACAAAAAATGTGGATATAAGATGGCATTAAAAACTACAAAAAGATTAAATAATTTTAGATATGAATGTGCCTAGGAGCAGCTAGGTGGCACAGTAGATAAAGCACTGGCCCTTGGAGCCAAGAGGACTTGACTCCAAATCCAACCTCAGAAACTTAATAATTACCTAGCTGTTTGACCCTGGGCAAGCCACTTAACCCCATTGCCTTGCAAAAAAAACAAACAAACAAAAGATTTGCATGTGCCTTTTTGAAAAAGGAATAGAGATAAATTTAATATACAACAAACCTTTGGTAAGAAGATAAATGAAGTGATTTAGTTTTAATAAGAATGGAATTGAAATTAAATTAATAATAATAACTCCTATTTCTATAGCACTTTAAGGTTTTTCAGATGATACATATATATATAATTATTGAACTAATAAAGCCAACATTTTAGTAGGAAAACCTTTAAGTACATATGTTTAGATTATCCAATATCCACAAAAACATTTGGAAAATGATTAAAACTGAAAGGGGTGGGGGTGGGGCACAACTAGGTGGCACAATGGAGGACCTGAGTTCAAATCCAACCTCAAACACTTAATAATTGCCTATCTGTGTGACCTTAGTCAAGTCACTTAACCCCCTTGCTTTAAATAAAAAAAAATTAAAAACTGAAATTTCCTAAACAAAATGGCTACCTAAATAGGGACAGACAATCCAATTTCCTTATTTCTACTCTGGCAATAGCATCAGATGGAATATTGATAAAGAAATCTAATGAGCAACTATTATACATGATTTCCTCCCCAGAATGTCACCCCTATGACCAAAAAAAAAAGAATAAAGCAGAAATTTACAGGCAATAGAAATGGGAGTTCACCAGAAAAATAGATGCCTATATCTCTGAGATACCACCTCACACCTCTCAGACTGGTTAATATGACCAGAAAGGACAATGATCAATGTTGGAAGGGATGTGGGAAATCTGGGACACTAATACATTGTTGATGGAGCTGTGAACTCATCCAACCTTTCTGGAGAGAAATTTGGAATTATGCTCAAAGAACAACAAAAATGTGCATACTGGGTCTATACCTTGAAGAGAGTATGAAAAAAGGTGAAAACATCATTTGTACAAAAATATTCTGTGGTGACAACAAATTGGAAATTAAGTAAATGTCCTTCAATTGGGGAATAGCTTTACAATCTGTGGTATATGTATGTCATGGAACACTATTATTCTATTAGAAACCAAGAGGGATGGGAATTCAGGGAAGCATGGAAGAATTTGCATGAACTGATGCTGAGCAAGATGAGCAAAACCAGAAAAACATTTTACACCCTAACAGCAACATGGAGGTGATGATAAACCTTGATGGATTTGCTCATTCCTTCAGTGCAACAACCAGGGACAATTTCTGGCTATCTGCAATAGAGAATACCATCTGTATCCAGAGAAAGAATTGTGGAGTTTGAACAAAGACCAAAGACTATTACCTTCAATTTAGGGGGAAAAAACCATTATCTTATTATGTAATTTTGCTATCTCTTATACTTTATTTTTCTTCCTTAAGGATATGATTTCTTTCTCATCACATTCAACGGAGATCAATGTATACCATGGAAACAATGTAAAGACTAGCAGAATGCCTTCTATAGGGGTTGGGGGGTGGGGGGAGGGAAGCAGGAATAGGGGGGATTGTAGAACTCAAAATAAATAAAATCTTTCTAAAAAGTAAAAAAAAAATGCATATTCTCAGGAGGTAAACTTCCAATGTACCAGAGACTGATTAGAGACACATATAGTCTCTATATTCAGAGGTCTCAAAATAAGAAAGTTCCTGAAAAAGAATGTGAGGGTTAGAAACTCACTGAGTGGGCAGTGGAAGCAATTGGAAGTCAGCTTCCCTCATTCATATGACTGGACTTTTGCATTCTTAAAGGAGCATAACTCAGGGTGGGAGAGATCATCGCGAGACACTATATGACCCAGGTCAAGACCAAATAGGGCTCACAAACTCCTAACCCCCCCCCCCAAAAAAAAAACCAACCCCATAACTCTATACAACAGAGAGTAGACCCTTGCCAAGGCAAATGCCAACTCAGGAACTGAAAATTGAACAAATGATAAACTAGATTCCTGTCTCTATAAAAATTATTGTAGATACAGAACTAACAAAAAAAATCCCCCTAGGAAAGAGTAATTCCATAACAACTATAAATAGACACTCAAACAATAGACATTCAAAGAAACAAAATTCCTATGAGGATTATATTAATACTTAGAAGAAATAATACAAGAGATGAAAAAATGAAGTAACAGATAGGAAAGAATTTACAAGACAATTTTGTTGTACATTTTAAAAGGAGTAGCAAGTTGTGCATAGTAGATTTGTAGTTTTATGTACAATTATATTTTTATTGTTATGTAATGGAAGTGCTTGTTTTATTCATAAATTAAATGATAAACCTTACCCAAGAAATAGAATCCCTGAAAAATAGAAATCAGATTAAAAATAAATTATATGAGGCAGCAAGAAATACTAGAACAAAAGAAAGAAAATGTATCAGAATATAGAAGATATTTGATATAAAAAATTGACTTGAAAACACTTCAATGTGGGATAATTTAAGAATTATTAGACATCCTCCCCAAAAAATACATTAACCAAATAACAACAATAACTTGTAAACTATTTCAGGAAATCCTAAACAAAAACTGTGTCCCATTTTCTATTAGAACCAATGAATAAAGTGAAATTACAAAGAATTCATCTATTACCTCTTAAAAGAAATTCCATAAAGAAAAATCTCAAATACATGCCAGTCAAACCCAGAACTTCTAATAAAAATGCTGCAACAATCAGAAAGAAAAAATGTATGTAGCAAGGAACCATAGTCAGAGTCACACAAGATCTGGAAGCTTCTGCTTTAAACAAAAAGGGATCTTGGAATATAATATTCCAAAAGGCAAAAGATATAATCATACCTCCAATGAAAATTTGATCTGCAAAACTGAGCATAACCTTATAGGAGGAAAAAAAATAGACCTTTATTGCAATAGAGAATTTTCAAGTATTCCTAATAAAAAGACCAGAGTTAAGTAGGAATTTATTATAAAAACTCAAAAATCTAAAGAAATCTAAAAATTTAAGCAATCAGTGGAAAGGGTGCTTATAACAATAAATGACTAACATTCTAATAGGGAAGCATGTCCCTTCAGAATCCTAACGGCTTGAAAGCACAGTGGAATCACTTAAGGAAAACAGAGCACCTGCAGGTAGATTGCGTTCTAAGAGTTTTAAGAGGAGAAGGAGAAAGAAGAGTAAATGAAAAACTACTATAAATAAAAAGGAGTAGAACTTGTTATTTCTTTAATTAAGGTGTTTGAGAACAAGAACATACAAACATGAAAAAAGGGATGGAGAGTGGGTGTCAGGTGAACCTCACTCTTATATGAATGAGAAAGATGAAAAAGAGAAGTAGAGGAAAAAGGAAAAGGGGGGGGGGAGAGAGAGAGAGAGAGAGAGAGAAGGAGAAAGAGTCAGAAAAGAGGAAGGGAGAAAGAAAAGGAGAGAAGTTTAGAAAGGAGGTATCAATGGTGATGCTTTTAAAAAAGGAGAGAAGAGGGGCAGCTAGATGGCGCAGTTGAGGCAGCTAGGTGGAGCAATGGATAGAGCATCGGCCCTGGAGTCAGGAGTACCTGAGTTCAAATCCAGCCTCAGACACTTAATCATTACTTAGCTGTGAGGCATTGGGCAAGTCACTTAACCCCATTGCCTTGCAAAAACTAAAAGAGAGAGAGAGAGAGAGAGAGAGGAGAGAGAGAGAGAGAGAGAGAGAAGAAAAAAACAGAAGGGCATATGAAATTTTTTTGAAGTTCATAAAAGAAAACAGATTCAGAAGGAAGCAGAAGCAAAAAATTTGAAAAATTAATGTCAAATTGTAATTTAATATTGAATTTATTATATAAAAGACTAGAGCTGAATTTTTAAAAAGCAACTAATATGGAAAAGAGATTTACAATTTCATATGCAATTCCCTTTATGTTTTCTATTTTGTATAAAAATACTCATTTTAAGGTATTTGGAATTTTAAATTTTTTTAAAAGAAAATTTTTAAATGGGTCAGGGATAAAACTTTATTAGTAAATTAAAATATTAAGGTCAACTGAGACATTTTTCAAAGACAGATGTTCTAAAATTATCCCTTATAATTTTCCAATTGACATTACAATTAGTACTAACATTAACATTAAGAAATTATGATACTATGTGGAGGCCAGTTTCTTAGCCACATATATTTTAATAGGCTACACAAATAATATTGTAAGAGAATAAACTCACTTTATATATAGACAGGGCATAAAAGTAAATCCTTTTTTAGAATCAACAAAAGAATTCCTGCCTTTCTTTAAAGCAATCCTTTGGCAAAATTTTTAAATTGAGGGGAAAAAAATTAAAAGTAGACAGTCCTTTGATTCCATACCAGAGGGGGGCATCTGTTGATAGGTCATTAACTGAATTAAAATACCTATTTTACAAAATCACTTATTAACATATTTAAGTCTTTCTTTTTCTAGAAAGATTTTTCTCTGAATCCTGGCAAATGATGGCATTCCAGAGTCTAATATGGGGTAGAGAAAGGAGGAATGAGACACTTCTCATTATATACTTTTAGAATGCAGGAAAAATATTCAGGTTTCAAAAATGTCTTTTTTTTGGAAGATAAATCATTCTCATTTCATTATTTATAAATGATTTTTTAAAATTCTTAATATGATCATGTTAAAATATTTATAGCATATCACATCTGAAATTATAAACACATTTCTGGTCAGGAGAACTATCAGCCTACTTTTTAAGGTATGAGTTTTTCAAAAGAATTGAAAGAAAGAAAATTACAACGACAGAGATAAATACCAAGGAAACTCAAAAGTCTCAACAAATTAGATTCCTACCAATGAGATCCATAAGAAGAACAGAAGATTTTCTGAAATATTGATACTGGAGACATAAATAGTCCTTCTGTGAATAAAAAAGTAATATCATTTCACTTTAGTAAGAATATTTTAAAAACAAACGAATCAAACCAAACAAAATCAAATACCACACCCTCTTATATAACTAAAATAATATGAAGTGATATAGTACTAGTGCTATGTACAAATAAAGGAAGGCTATTTCCACTCATCTGTTAAGTGCAATTTTAACTTTATTCTTGAGAATTACCAGAAATAGACATGTTGTATTGTTTATGTATAATTAAGATTTGTCTGATAATTTTGCTTCATGCTCAAAAATGCATTTGATCGTTCCTTCAAAAATAGAGAATTGGGTTCAAATATTAAACATAAGATTTCCAGATAGAGGTGAAGGGTTACTGTGAAATAACAATCCAAAAACTGAAACTAAGTTAGATTGCATTTTATACATGTGAGGTCTTTGACTTTTTCTATTCCATTTTATGTCTGTGAAGATTTTTTGCAAATAAAATGTCACTTTTTAATAGATTGTTAAATATTCTGATCTCTAGCACATTGTACAAAGATAGATTTTGTAAGACATTAATATGCTGCAAGCTAAAATGATTTGTTAAATCCATTTATTAAAATTTTTCAATACTTAGTGTTAGTTCTAAAAAGCCAAATTTAAAATACTGAATACAATCAGCATTCAAAATGCTAACTAACCCTTCCACAATAAATGTTTCATTTTTAAATATTTTATTTGAAAATTGATTCATCTAAGTGAATTCAATGTTTTTAATATTTATATTCTATTTATCCACATTTAAAATGACTGTTCTTGATGTTTAACTGTCAAGCAGTTATGTCTAATTTAAAATCTTAGTAGTGATTTAAAAATGAAGTGAATTTAAGTGAAAACTGCCCTGATAACCATCATTTGTCAAGATTCAGAGAAAATTTTTCCAGAAAAGAATGGTTTAAAAACATTAAAAAGTACTTCGGGAAAATAGATATTTTAATTTAGTTATCTGACCTCTTAACAAATGCTCCCTTGGTATGGAATCAAAGAACTGTCTACTTTTAATTTTACTCTCTCAATTTTAAAATTTTGTTGAGGGATTGATTTAAGGAAAGGCAGGAATCCTGTTGCTGATTCTAAAACAGGAATTACTTTTATGTCCTGTCCACGTATAAACTGTTCATTCTCCAAACAATTACAATCTTATCTATGCAGCCTATTAAAATATATGTAGCAAAGAATACATGGATGTTCCTACAAGCTGTTAATAAATTGTGATTTGAACTCCATATGTTGTGCTTCATGATTCATTTCCAATTTATTAGTTGCTTTTAATTTTTGAAAAGAGGTTTAGTTAATATTTCCAGCTGACTTGCAAATCAAATCAAATAATAAAAATTTGAACTTTCACATAATCTTAGAAGATGGAAGAAAGAAAGAAAGAAAGAAAGAAAGAAAGAAAGAAAGAAAGAAAGAAAGAAAGAAAGAAAGGAAGGAAGGAAGGAAGGAAGGAAGGAAGGAAGGAAGGAAGGAAGGAAGGAAGGAAGGAAGGAAGGAAGAGAAGGAAGGAAGGAAGAAAGAAAGAAAGAAGGAAAGAAAAGAAGAAAGAAAGAAAGAAAGAAAGAAAGAAAGAAAAGAAAGGAAGGAAGGAGGAAGGAAGGAAGGAAGGAAGGAAGGAAGGAAGGAAGGAAGGAAGGAAGAAAGAAAGAAAGAAAGAAAGAAAGAAAGAAAGAAAGAAAAGAAAGAAAAGAAAGAAAGAAAGAAAGGAAGGAAGAAAGAAAGGAAGGGAAGGAAGGAAGGAAGGAAGGAAGGAAGGAAGGAAGGAAGGAAGGAAGGAAGGAAGGAAGGAAGGAAGGAAGGAAGGAAGGAAGGGAGGAAGGAAGAAAAATGACTATATGATAGAAAGAAATTATATGTGTATAATATATAATATATACAACTATATAACAACCCTTATTGAAATTATCCTTTCTTTTTAATAGGAACAAATGGAAATTGTATAACCCCCTATCAAGGAAGATTCAGTCCCAAGATAACTTCATAACTTTTTACAGTCCAAACTAGATAAAGGGGAAAGTTTCCATTTTTACGAAACATTGAGAAAACTCGGCTTGGAAGCTTTCAAGCAGTCCCCAGAATCGCTGACAAAGGATTCTTGTACTCACATCAATTTCTAGCGAGGAAGAGGTTGGTGTGGGACGGGGGGGAAGCTAAACAATTTTTATAGGTATCAATCTAGCTGATCTTAATCAGAAAAAAAATCAGCTAAGCAAGGATTTATAATCAAGTAACTAAGGTGTGGATATATGGAAGATAGCATCGCTATATAACAGAATAGATACATATATGAGTATTTTGATCATATATAGAACGGGAGTTTTGTTTTCTTTGATTTAAAAAATAACTAAATGAAGTAACTTTTTAACTAATGAAGGTCACTGTCTTCTCTTCAACTGTGAGAGTTCTCTTTAGCTCTAGTCCATTGAGACTTGTCCAGGGTCACACTATAGAATGTGTCAGATACAGGATTCAATCCTTGGCTCTCCAGTGACCAGAGATAAATATGTGTATCCCAGAGATAAACATGTCTATCTGTGTGTGTGTGTGTGTGTGCATATATAAACACACACCCAGAGGCGGGGGGTAGACCCGATCTTTGAGTATTTTTCTTGCTTTATTTATGTCTCTCTTATTATCCCCCCTTTTTTTTAGGCTACTCTCATTCATGCTCAAGAATATATATATATATATATATATATATATATATATATATATATACATATATGTATATATATATATTTCTATATAAATATATATATATATACATATATGTATATATATATATTTCTATATAAATATATATATATATATATATAATTTGTATTGTTCAGAGGCTGTTAAAAAGCAGCATAGCCACATTGCATTAAAATAATTGAAAGCACTTGAAAGCACTCTACCATTTACCCGACACTATCTCCTAACTTCTAATTAGACCCTGGTGACAGAGATAAGGGAAAAGAGCATATCAGTGATGACAATGCAATCCTAGATGTCCCTTTGGGTGGAGTAGGGGAAAGGGAGTATAGGGGAGCAAAAAGTCTTCATTTAAGTTTAACTTATGAACACTTTGATGATACTGTATGTACAATCTACAGACATTAAATATTAGCATTCTCTCCTCTATGACCAGAATTCTCAATCCCGGCTCTCCAGTACCCCCTGCTGCCTGTTCTGCTCATTTGCATAGCACATGCTTTCTACTCACTTTCTAACATAATCATGGGTGACTACAAAAAAGTACTCTGGAAGCTATTTTACCCCTTTGTTTCCTAGGCATAAAATCTGATGGATTATCTTTCCTATTAAAAAATGAAGGGGACTACTAAGTACACTGATGCATGCTTGGTCCTTTCATTACTTTAAGAAATGCAATTGAAAATAAACAGGATTTAGCTTCCTAGAAGAAAGTGGTAAAGAACTCCTGAGGCAAAGTGAGACATTTTCAGACACTGACAGACTGTGTGGGATGGCTTTCACAAGGTTTTAACTTGAGTTATTTTGTTTTGTTAATCGAAGGGGAGTTTCAGAATAGAAGGAAGACCTAGGATGGGCTTTGAGTGCTTAATTACTATTTTAATTGCTGATGTTTGTCCTTTGTTTTCATCAGAGAAGTGATGCCCTGACATGCATGTGAATTGAATTTGAATGAGGGGATGCAATGCTAAGTTACCAGCTTCACTTTCTCCTCTAGAGTCTTCTGGGTTCAGTGGCAAAATATGAGTCAGGACACTAGAGATGGCCCAAGATGTGAGACAACAGGGTTAAATGATTTGACCAAGCTCATGCAGCTAGTGTCAGATGTCTGAGGTCAAATTTGAACTCAGGTCCTCCTAATTAGATACCCAATGGCACAACAGATAGAACACTGAGCTTGAAGGAAGGAAGGAGGAAAGAAGGAAGAAAAGAGAAAGAGAGAAAGAAAAAAGAAAAGAGAGAGAGAGAGAGAAAGAAAGAAAGAAAGAAAGAAAGAAAGAAAGAAAGAAAGAAAGAAAGAAAGAAAGAAAGAGAAAGAAAGAAAGAAAGAAGAGAGGAGGTTTTCAGTTTGCACAACCTCAATTGAACAAACGAAAAGGGAATTTTCCTTCTTATATCACTCAGTCTCCCAGGAAGCAAGAGCCTTTGGAAGAGGTCTCTGAATCCTTCAGTCTCAATCCTTGGAGCCAAATACAAGTAGTTCTACTTATTCATACTATTAACCACACTATACCAGCTGAATTCTACTTAATACTCAATGAATTCAAAAAGAGGAAAAAAACAAAGGCCCTCCTTGTTTTTGAGAGGAATTTTTTTAAAAAGAAAAAAAACTCTGAATGGTGGAAAAAAAATAGCCCAGGAGTTTAGAGTCTGCCACCAAGTTCTAAAGACTCTAGGCTAAGTCTTCTCTGACACAGAAAAGGAAAATCTCTATATCTTTCCCCTCCCCCATGCATATGTTCAACATAAATTCTGTGGGTATCTAAGTGTATGTGTGCATATATACACATATTATATATATATACATATATATATATACACATATATTTTTTTTTCGCTTCATTCCTTAAATTCAAGAGTGGGCCCTAGTTTTGAGGTGATTCCTTCTGTTTTGAGTGTAAAATTATTATAGAGAGATTCTATAATTTATGACTGGGAATGCCTTGCAGAACCCTATTTTGTTCACTTTGTAAGTTTTCCAAGTGGTGCTTGGCAATAGAAAGATAGAGCACTGACCTTGGAGTTCAGAGAATGGGAGTTCAAATCCAGTCTCAGACATTTGATCCTTATTAGTTGTGTGACCTTGGGCAAGTCATTTAACTCTGATTGCTCCTCACATCCAGGGCCATCTCCAGTCATCCTGATTCAAATGATTACTGGACCCAGATGGTTCTGGAGGAGAAAGTGAGGTTGGTGACTTTAGTACAACACCCCCACTCAAATCCACTTCATGTGCTTGTTGTGGCATCACCTCCCTGATGCCATGGTCTTCTTTGAGAATGAAGTGCAAACATTATCAGGCTAAAGATGCCCTTATTTAGTAGATGCTCTTAAATGTCTCAACTTATCACTATATGTTAAATATGGAGTTCTTTCCTTTCGCCCCATAAGTAGTTTCTAGAACTAATAGAACTGATCTGGGACCTTGAGTTCCCTACCTTCTAATTAGATTTCTTTCTTGCCATGGAAGCAGGGAATGGTTACCAAATAGGTGGTGTATCCTCCTTTTTCACCATGACAAATGACGAAAGTCATTTATCAGTCATCTAGTCAGTCAATATTTTTTAAGGGTTGGGGGGGGGGGAGAGTACAAAAGAAGGCAAAAACATAGTCTTTACCCTCCAAAGGATTGTCTTCTAATTGGAAGACTACATGGAAAAAACTGCGTACATTCAAGTAACATACAATATAAATGGGAGATAGTCTCAGAAGGAGGATGCTAACAATAAGAAGGATGGAGAAAGTCCTCCTATAAAAAGTGAGATTTGAACTGAGTCTTAGAGGGAAGATTGAAGACTATTGGGAAAGTCCTCTTGCAGGTGAAACTTTAACTGAGACTTGAAGGAAGCCAGTGAAACCAGAAGCTGGTGATGAACAAGAAGATCATTCCAGTATGCCCAAAGGGCAACAAAAATGTGCATACCCTTTGATCCAGCAATACCACTACTGGGTCTATACCCTGAAGAGATGATGAAAAAGGGTAAAAACATCACTTGTACAAAAGTATTCATAGCAGCCCTGTTTGTGGTGGCAAAGAATTGGAAATCAAGTAAATGTCCTTCATTTGGGGAATGGCTTAGCAAACTGTAGTATATGTATGTTATGGAACACTATTGTTCTATTAGAAACCAGGAGGGATGGGAATTCAAGGAAGCCTGAAGGGATTTGCATGAACTGATGTTGAGTGAGATGAGCAAAACCAGAAAAACACTGTACACCCTGACAGCAACATGGGGGTGATGATCAAACTTGATGGACTTGTTCATTCCACCAATGCAACAATCAGGGACAATTTTGGGCTGTCTGCAATGGAGAATACCATCTGTATTGGTTTATGGAGTTTGAACAAAGTTCAAGGACTATTCCCCTTTAATTTAGAAAAAAATTTGATATCTTATTGTCTGATCTTGCTATCTCATATACTTTATGTTTCTTCCTTAAGGATATGATTTCTCTCTCATCACACTCAATTTGGATCAATGTACAACATGAAAACAATGTAAACACTGACAAATTGCTTTCTTTGGGGCTGGGGAGGAAAGTAAGATGGGGGAAAATTGTAAAACTCAAAATAAATAAAAGCTTTAATAAAAAAAAAAGAGTATTCCAGACATGGAGGACAGCCAGAGAAAAAACCTGGAGTCAGAAAATGGAGCAACTTATTGAAAGATCTACAAGAAAGCAAATGTCACTGGATTATAGAATGGTACAAGACAATTCCCTTTGGGAAAGTAGCAAAATAAAAGTCAATTTAAAAAAAAATTGTAGCTGCAGTCATCAATTGAGAACCTTTGTCTTGAGCACTGATTTCTAAAATATTATTCTTAGAAACCCTGAACTTCCTATCATGTAAACATGTAACCAAAGTCTAAGATGTCAGTCACGTAATAAAGGATTATAAAAGAAACACACCATTTGCTGACTTATACCATCTCAATTTGGACCTTGTAATAAAAATGATTAGGAAAGATCAATAGAGTCAGCCCTAAATAATTGAAGAGCAATTATAAAAGCAATCAATTTAAAGGAAAAAAATTCTTCATATCTGTGTATAATATATTTATATGGTATGGGAAGACATTCCAGACCATTAATTACATGCCTTCCCTCTTTTCTTTCCAAACATACATGGAATGGGCACTCTGTTCTCTTCTTCATGATTCAGAAGTCATACTATGCTTCCAAGACACTATCATCTGTTCTTGGAGGATCAAGTCATTCAAGTCCAAGAATTGTTCTTCTGTCAGCTAAGCTTTTTACCTTTCCTAATGATATCTGTATCTGAGATAACACCATTATCTCCTGCTTCTTAGCTGATATTGCCACCAACCCAGAACCCAGAGTGTAACTTTCCTTGAACCCATTCTTAACCAGCCATACCTAATTACTCTGTCAATAACAACTCTTCCCCTTGGATCCTACATATTTTGTACTTATCTAAAACATTTTTTCTTGGTAGGGAAAAGGATAGGGACAAGAGAATTTCCTCCAGCTGGATATAAAATAATGACGTTTGTCCTTCATTCTCGACATGACATGACACGACATGACAAGCACATGAGTTGGATACGAATGAGGAAGTGCTATGCTAAGTCACCAACCTCACTAACTCTCCAGAGTCATCCGGATCCAGTGGTCAGATGTGAATCAGGATGATGGAGATGTCCTGGAGGTGAGGTAATGAGGGTTAAGTGACTTGTCCAAGGTTATATAGCTAATAAATGTTGAGTGTCTGAGGCTGGATTCAAATTCTTGTCCTCCTGACCCCAAGGCTAATATTCTATTCACTGCCACCTAATTCCCTCTAATAAGAATGTCAAGGAAATGAGAAGTGACAACTTGTCAAAAATTCAAGTTATGAAGTTGCTATTATTGAGGGGAAGAGTCTAAGTATTAAGCTTCTACTGTGTAACAGCAGTGAGCTAAGTGCTTTACAACATCTCATTTGATCCTCACAATTCTGGTAGGTAGGTGCTATTATTATTCCTATTTTATAGCTTGGGGAAACTGAGACAGAAAGAGGTATGAAGCCAAATTTGAATTCATCTTCCTCTTTGTAGGTACAGCATTCTATCTACTTCACTACTTAGTGGAAGGAATAAAAGAGCCTAAACTAGGGTAGAGGTATAGATTATTGTTGTTTGGCCTTAGTTCTCAAAGAGAACCCATGACATTGGGAAGATGTTGCTTAAACTTGCAAGTGCACTGGATTTAAGTGAAGTGGGCTGGGCAAAGTCACCAGACTCTCTTCTCTAGAGCCATGAAGATCCAGTGACAAGATATAGAGGCATGGAACAAAAATCCTCAAGATGGATATTAAGAGTAATAAGTAAAGGGATGGGGAATTGGCAGATACTAACACTTTGAATCTGGTTGTCATTGTCAAAGATAATAAATGTGAAAGAGATCATAGGCCATCTACTTCAGCTCCCTTATTGTAGTTTTCCACTTTGTACTTTTTTAAAATAAACCAAAAGATCTCATTTCCCCCTGTAACTTTACTTTGTTCAATAAATTCAATATAATCATAGCTAGTATTTACACAGTGCTTTGGGATGGGAGTTCAAATCTGGCCTCAAACACTTGACATTTACCAGCTGTGTGACCTTGGACTAGTCACTAACCCTGATTGCTTCTCCAATGCCATCTCCAATTCTCCTGATTCATTTTTTGTCACTGGACCCAGATGATAAAAGAGAAAGTGAGGTTGACAATTTAGCATAGACCTCCCTCACTCAAATTTAATTCATATGCTCATCATGGCATCACCTCCCCTGATGTCATAGTCTTCTTCAAGAATGAAGGACAACATCAACATGTGAAAAAGCATTTAGAAGATAATATTTCACTTGATCTTCACAACAACCGTGGGAGGTAGGAGCCATTATTCTCCTATTTTACAGATGAGGATACTGAGGTAGACAGAGTTTAATTAACTTGCTCAGAGTCATAAAGCTAAGAAGTGCTTGAGGCTGGATTTAAACTCAAGTTTTTCTAACTATGGATTAGAAATTGAAGACAGAAAAATCAGTTAGGAGCTTATAGACCTTAATTAGGTCCCCATGAGCAGAAAGAAAGAGAGAAGAGAGATGTTGATATATATGAACTTAACAACACTTGGCAACTGATTGGACTGGGAACTGAGGAGGAAAGAAGCATCCATGTGAATTCTAGAGTATGAGACCCAGGAAAAGGGGAAATCATAAGAAGGAACAGGTTTGGTGAAGAAGAATTAATTTGGGACATACCGAGTTTAAAGCGATACTGGAATATCCTGAAGCCTAACTACAGCAACAGAGAGCTGAAATTCAGAGAAAAGGTCAGAACTGGAGATAAGATTGCTAAAGTCTTCAGGAACAATCATAACTTTACATTTAATCAGATCTCTTTTAAAGTGTTGACCTTAACCAATGGAATTAGCAGAGTGGAGATTTGGATTTTTTTCTTTTTTCTTTATTTATATAAATATTTTATTTGTTTTCCAATTATACACGATAGGAGTTTCTATATATATTTTCTGTAAGGTTTTGAATTTTACAATTTCCCCCCTTCCCTCCCCCCCAGAAGGGAGTCTGATAATCTTTACATTGTTTCCATGCTATACATTGATCAAAATTGAATGTGTTGAGAGAAAAATCATATCCTTGAGGAAAAAATAAAATATTAAGAGATAGCAAAATTATGTAGTACACAAGACAACTTTTTTAAAAAAAATTAAAAGTAATAGTCTTTTGTCTTTGTTTAAACTCCACAGGTCTTTCTCTAGAAACAGATGGTATTCTCTGTGACAAATTCCCTAAAATTGTCCCTGATTATTGCACTGATGGAATGATCAAGTCCATTAAGGTTGATCATCTCCCCCATGTTGTTGTTAGGGTGTACAGTGTTTTTCTGGTTCTGCTCATCTCACTCAGCATCAGTTCATGCAAGTCTTTCTAGGCTTCTCTGAAATCTCATTCCTCCTGGGATGGAACAATAGTGTTCCATAACATACCAGTACCACAATTTGTTCATCCATTTCCCCAGTTGATGAACACCCTCTCTGTTTCCAATTCTTTGCTGCCACAAACAGAGCTGCCATGAATATTTTTGTACAAGTGATGTTTTTACCCTTTTTCATGATCTCTTCAGGGTATAGATACAATAGAGATGTTGCTAGATCAAAGGGTATGCACATTTTATTGCCCTTTGGGAGTAATTTCAAATTGCAGAGTGGAGATTTGTACAGGAATATCAGAAAGGTTATTTTTTCTTCACAGTTTTCCAATTGGTTTAGTTATAATTAATTATAATGACTATATTTGTCTA
Organism: Macrotis lagotis; assembly: GCF_037893015.1. NCBI lineage: Eukaryota > Metazoa > Chordata > Mammalia > Peramelemorphia > Peramelidae > Macrotis > Macrotis lagotis. The sequence continues at coordinate 123,714,718 of NC_133659.1, forward strand.
ATCTCTTCATTTAGGCAAGCATCAAGGAAAAAAATGTTTGAGACAGCTCCATGTTATCTTCCTTGACTCATTGGAGCCCCAACTGATCTTTTTTTATGTTCCCTGGTGCCCTATTGGTTCTTTGCTATCCTTCCCTTGATTATGCTCTCCAGCTACATCACTTAGATATACCTCATTTCCTCTAGCCAATTGTAAAATTCCTTGAGTGTTGTATTTCTAAGTCTTTTGAGTCCTTCAGAGTGTCAAATGGTGCTTTTTCACTGGCTGTCCCCATGCCTGAAATGTTCTCCCTCCTCATCTCCATCTCCTAACTTTCTTTGATTCCCTCAAGTTTAAGCTAAAATCCCACTTTCTGCAAATAGTCCTCTCACTGCTAATGCTAACTCTCTAAAATGATCTATAACTTATCTTGTTTTAAATAATTGTTATTGCCTAAGGTCATGAAACTATTGGGCAGCAAAAGTCAGAGTTCAGTCTCATATCTTTTGTATCCAGAGCAAGGGTCCTGTCCATTCTACTACACTAAGTGAAATAAAGTGAAATAGGCTAGTTTAAGCACATTTGCCATTTGAGCTGCAGATAAACTAGCCCCATTACCATATCTAGTAAACACCATCTCAGCAAGATGTGACTTTTAACTCTGGAGCTAAGCAAAGAATTATTCAGATGATGGAAATACAAAAATGAAGCCTCCAAGATTCAAAATGAGTAATAAAATTCAGTTAGCGTACTTTTTTTTTATTAATATGCATTGACTTTTTCAAACCAACTGAAGTTAGTTTGTTTGTTTTGTTTTTAGATTTTTTTCAAGGCAATGAGGTTAAGTGGCTTGCCCAAGGCCACACGGCTAGGTAATTATTAAGTGTCTAAGGTCGGATTTGAACCCAGGTACTCCTGACTCCAAGGCCAGTGCTCTATTCACTGCACCACCTAGCCACCCCTCCAACTGAAGTTAGTGATATTAAATGTGTCCAAATAAACCTATATATCTTTTCTCAATTGCAGTCATAATAACTGAATAGAAGAGAATTAATTAGCCTAATATACAGTAGCACTTCCTGGTTTCAAAGTACATTTTGGGAACGTGGGATGCAGCAGAAAGCAAACCAGATTGTAATCAGAAAGTGCAATTTCAAATGCTAGCTCTTTTCCTCTTCACCTATGTAACCCAATGGAAATCCCTTATTTGTGCAGACCTCAGTTTCTTCCTATGACAAATAAAGGTTTTGTGTGCTAGGTAACCTTTCAAAAATCTTTTCTGATTCTAGAACTCTCCCATCTCATTTGATCCTCACAAGTAGAGCCATGTATAGTATCTATGTCTTACCAAGACTCATGTGAGTATTTCTATTTCTCTGAGGTTCAGAGAAGTGACTTACCTAAAAATCAAACTCCTGGTAAAAGGATGATGACAGTTGAAAACCAGGATTTGTAACCCCAACATTAATACTGTATACTATTGTGCATACTATACCACAAGATAATGCAAAATCTGGGGTTCTGTGCTGATGTGAAAGGTAAACTAGAAGGAAAAAAACTCAGAAATATATACTAAGCTTTTAAGAAGGAAAGCAAAATATGATCCAGAATACATGGGTGGGGTAGGGCCTTTCAACTAAAACCAGCCCATTCAAATCTAGGGATTTCAAGTTAAACTATCAAGGGTAAGAGATTCTTTCAGTACTTTTTGATGAATCATTTTTCTCTTAAAATGCCCTTGAACTAGTTACAGTGAGTTTAATCATTTATGAGGAATAAAAAGGCCATATCTTCTTCCAAACGCCCTTGTAATCACTTGGGTAAATAGTCTGGAACCATTTGTCATACACATAATAGGATAATGAGTTTAAAGTTATAAAACCTAGAAATATTTTACTACAAGAATGCTGCTCTCTGCATTTCTCATAATATACTGCCTATGTCTATAACCACAGACATTTCTTAGAAGACAAGGACATATCCATCCAGTCTTAGTAATGATGTATATTTGAATGTAGTGACTTTGAGTCAGGAGGGCTGGGTTTGAATTCTGATTCTACAAAATTGCATGACTTGAAACAAGTTGCTTAGCTACCCTAAGCCTATAAAACAAAGTCTACAACACATGGGCTATGCACTGCCTAGTTGAGGCCACAAGGGTTATTCTAATTGCTTTCCTTAATCTGACCTCAAGGTTTGCCCTGAGTTTAATGCTCTAAGAGAAAATGTTTCCTCAGTAGGAGAATGAGGTTCCTCAGTTCTCAAATTCAATGGTTTCTCATTCCCATACCAACTACTCTCGGGAATAATTTCATTTTTGACTCAGATCTGGGATTTTCTCTCCCTCCTCAAAAAAAAAGAGAAATAAAGTATTCAATATACAATTTAAATAAAATACGGGACTAGTAATTTATTCCTACACATAAAAAGAGAATGATTTGAATCACAGAATGATTAGAACAGAATTCAAAACTTTATAGTTATAGTGCAATCAGGTGAAAGATCAACATTTAAGTCCTGTGGGGATACAGTTTCTTTGCAAGGCATGTAATTAGCCACTTTTCATTTCACCTCCACTGAGCACAATATAATCAAATACAAAGCAGGCTTGTCTTTTTGGAGTTTCCCCTCTCTTTTCTGATGTGAAAAACTAATCTTTTTTTTTTTTGCAAGGCAATGGGGTTAAGTGGCTTGCCCAATGTCACAAAGCTAGGTAATTATTAAGTGTCTGAGGCCAGATTTGAACTCAGGTACTCCTAACTCCAGGGCCAGTGCTCTATCCACTGTGCCACCCACCCACCCCGAAAACCTAATCTTAATATTGAAGTTGCTATTAAAACTATTCTGAGAGATGCTATTCTAGGATGACACCAGTTCTTACAGTTTTTGCAGAATCTTTTGATGAGCACAAGAGAGGCAAAGCAGCCAAAACTTCAATACAAACTTAGCCTCTTAAATCAACGCTCCAAGTGAGGAATAGGGCTCCTAGGGGCCTCTGGTCCTGCAAAAAGGGATCTTTCATTCCTCCACTTCCAATTAATATCACATCTTTTTTCAGAAACTTCCACAAAGGGACATCTCAGTCAGAAGTCATTTCTTCTATCCCAGTGTGGGACACTACTCCATCAATTTTTCCAATATAAAAACTAACAAGGGAGACTCAATCCATTCATGAGTAATCCCTTGGAAGCAGCTGGAAACAGGCAGAAGATGCATGCTTATTCTATCCCTGCTCCAACATTAAGAAGTCTAAACATTTAACTGGAATGCTCTAAGTGGGAATGGAATACCAAGAGAGGATGTTATATAAATTACGAGATTATTTCCAATAACATTCTCTGCAAACTGGTCAAATGTTCAAGATTTCTTTAACAATTTTTCAAGGTTCAAATTCAATTCAAATGAACAAGCCTTCTATATGTCAATAACTGTACTGGTTGGTGCTGATACAAAGTCAAGATAAAACAAAACAGTCCCCTGTTCTTAAGCTTTCATTGTGATCTGAGAAAACAATATATATGTGTGTGTGTGTGTGTGTGTGTGTGTGTGTGTGTGTGTGTGTGTGTGTGTGTATACATATATATATATATATATATATACATATACATATACACACATAAGTGAACACAAAATAAAGGTCAATTTGTTAAAAAGAAGAAAAAAAAAGGATAACAGGATTTCCAGAGGGCACAATGAAAGCTAAGGTAGAATAGACTAGTAACTCCAAAAGAGAAGTCTGACTTGGATAGGAGTAAGGAAATGAGAGTGTTGGTAAAGGGTCATTCAGTTTAAACAGCCAATAACTTGGAATCATAGGAAATTTGAACAGAAAGCAACAGTCATGCCCTTCACAATAGCAAAAACCATGATGATTTGATTCTTAGTTTCTGAGAGAGGAAGAAAAGAGGTTGGGATGGTCAAGTCAATGGTTTTTGGAGTCTTGGGGCCAAGTTGTTTCTAAAGGGAGTGAAGGATGTTTAATAACTCACCCTCAAGTCAGGTCAGCTTTATTCTAGGACTCACACCACTGTTAAGTAGATTATCACCTCCAGGATGTCACAAAAATAAAGAAACAAAACTCATTTTATAGGAAACTTATATCAGTATAATTTATTTATATTAAAACAAAGGACATCACAAGAATATCTGAGAGCCTACAGAATAGCTTCTGAGGATACCTTCCAGTCTGATTTCAAGATATGCCCCAGGTCACATGAGGTCGAATCAGAAGCTAGCCAGTCTATTAGGACCCACAAACTAAGGATATCCATCATGGACTAGAACAAAAGGGGCATATTCCTTTTATAAAAACAACATAAACAACCATCCACTAACCCTAATAGCAAAGGAATAAAATCAAGGAAAATTGTTACCTCTAAGCTCAACTAACATCATTTTAGAGATGGCAGGCACTAAGAAACTATTCAGTAGATTGAGAGCAAAATTGTGAACATAAGCATGATCTACTAATTTTCTAATGACTGATAAACCTAAATTAATTCAAAGACTTTTATTGGAGGACAATGGCACTGATAAGTAATAAACTCATTCATCTACTCTTCAAAATAAATCCAACATTTTTATTCCTACATAGTGGGCTGCTCTACCTTCATCTTCAATCCATAGGTTACATTATTGATTATGCTTATTTAGCACAACAAGCTAGTAAGAAACTACTCAGCTGACATCACAATGGCTAAAGACCTTCACCAATTCCTATTCTTTACTGGCCCTCACAGTTTACCCTGGGTTTATTGCCCCTAGGTTACCCATGTCCTCAATAAGTTTCTTCAATTCTAGCTTAACCTCAGAATCCTGATAAATGAGTCTAATTCTGGCTAAGGAGTTCTCCCCCAATAAGCGAGTTGGAGGATAGTAAAAGAGGTACCCAGAAAACAAGCCTGAATCAGATGTGGATCAGAGGATGCTAAGTAATAGAGAGTCATGGAATAATTGCAATCATTTGAAAGACTAATATTCCAGTCTTATTGGGACAATTACTAATGATTTCTTTATGAAGGTTACTATTTAACCATATTGCATTTCATCAGTTCTTCATACAATTCAATCAAACTGTTTTTTCCCACTAGTGTCTCTCTTTGTCTCTGTCTCTCTCTTTGTCTTTATCCCTGTCTCTGTCTTTCTCTCTCTCTCCGGTCTCTCTGTCTCACTGTCTCTCTGTCTCTGTCTGTGTGTGTGTGTGTATCTCTGTCTCTGTGTATGTATGTATTTGTGGGGGGAGGGTCTCTGTCTCTCCCTCACTCTTGCTGATTAATAGTAAATTTAAGACTTGAATCTAGGTTTTCTGATTTTAAGCATTAATATTGTCCATTACATCACATCACATCACTTTTTTTAAGGAAAGTCAATGAAAAATAACATCATTCACATTCATGATATTGCTTCCTCTAAACAAAGTACTTTCCTGGGCAATGGTACAGTGAATAGAGCACTGGCCCTGGAGTCAGGAGGACCTGAGTTCAAATCCGACCTCAGACACTTAATAATTACATAGCTGTGTGGCTTTGAGCAAGCCACTTAACCCCATTGCCTTGCAAAAAAACCCCTAAAAATAGTACTTTCCATTTGGGGCAAGAACACATATCCAGATAAGTAAATGCAAAATATATACAAAAATTATATAAAATTACTTAGGGCATGGATCATAACTGGAAGAGATCAAGGTAGGTTTCTTGTAAAATAAACACTTCAGCTGAACTTTGAGAGAAACTAAAGATTCTATGTGGGAGAGGTGAAGAAGGAATGCATTGCTGACATGAAATAGGAGGAAATTTCTTCTAGGGAGTTACAAGATCAGTCAACCAAATAAACTTTTATTAGAACCCCTACAACTGTAGAAACAAAGATAAAAATAGAGCCATCCCTCTGGAAGGGGAGGTTAACAAGGGAAGCTGCATATGTACAATGGCTCAGGGGATAGAGCATTGAATTTAGAGTCAGGAGGACAGTAGTTCAAATCCACCCTCAGACACTTGATACTTATTATCTGTGTGACCTTGGGCAAGTCACTTAACCCTGATTACCTCACATCCAGGGCCATTTCCAGAGGTGCTAATTCATAGCTGACCACTGAACCCAGCTCATTCTGGAAAAGAAAGTGAGACTTATCACTACACACATACCTCCAATCCATGTGCTTGTCATGGCATCACAACCCTTGATGTCATGATCATCTTTGGAACAAAGGACAATCATCATATAGACAGATAGTAGTCACAAAATAGTCCTTTTTTGGATGAAAATGCATTCGCATCTGGAAGGACCAGGAAAAGCAGAATATGGCAATTGGAATCTTCAAGGAAATTTGGATCTCTTAAGAAACAAAGGTGAGGGGGCGGAGCCAAGTGGCGATGTGAAGGGATCGAGTCTTAGGAGCTCTCTGATAAAAACTCATAAACTAAGGACTCTAACTAAACTTTCAAGAGACAGAACCCACAAAGGGAACCAGTGAGGCAGTTCTCCTACTCAAGGTAACCTGGAAAAGAGCAGAAAGGCTCTGCTCCCCGGGTCGGAGGGGCGGCCCGCCAGAGGGGTGGCCCGCCAGAGCAAAAGAAATTCAGCCTCCCGGAGGCAGCCCCAGGGCGCTGGGAGCCACAGCTCACAGCAGCGGGGGAGTCTCCTGAGCTACACCCCGGGGAGCACCGGGCACAAAGTGGGGGAACAGCGGGGGAACTCTGCCAGAGCGAGCACGTGGAGCCCAGCCCTCAGGGCACACAGCAAGCAGCTGTCTTTCAGCAGCCCAGATCCAGGAACAGAAGCAGGCAGGGCTGGTAAGCAGGAGCCCCCAGGGCATGAGCCCATTGAGCTGAGGAAGGGGAGTGGAGAGAGACTGCAGAGCTCTGTCCTCTGTCCCTGGAACAGGACTCTGGGGCTCTGACCACATTCAGATCCTGATCCCAGTCTAGGCCCCCCCATAGAACAACAGAGCCCCCCCACCTCGGCCCCGTGGCAGAGGAGGGCGCTTATGGTCATTCACAGACCAGGAGGGAGGACAGAACCTCACACACTGAGACCCTTGTGGGAGTGTCCCAAAAGCTCAAGAAGCACCCCAAAAAACAGGCTTAGGCTGGGAAAATGAACAAGCAAAGAAACAAGAGGAAGACCATTGAGAAATATTTTGTAAATGAGCCCAAGAAGGATCAAAATACTCAGTCTGAAGATAAGGAAGCACAAGCTCCTGCATCTAAAGACTCCAAGAAAAACAGAAACTGGGCTCAGGCTATGATAGAATTCATAAAAGACTTTGAAAATCAAATGGGGGGGCGGCGGCTAGGTGGCATAGTGGATAAAGCACTGGCCTTGGAGTCAGGAGTACCTGGGTTCAAATCTGGTCTCAGACACTTAATAATTACCTAGCTGTGTGGCCTTGGGCAAGCCACTTAACCCTGTTTGCCTTGCAAAAACTAAAAAAAAAAAAAATCAAATGAGGGAGTTGGAAGAAAAACTGGGAAAAGAAAGGAGAGAGAGATGCAGGAAAAACATGAAAATGAAGTCAGCAGCTTAGTCAAGGAAATCCAAGAAAATGCTGAAGAAAATAGCATGCTAAAAAAACAGCTTAGGTCAAATTGACAAAACAGTTCAAAAAGTTATTGAGGAGAAGAATGCTTTAAAAAGCAAAATTGGCCAGATGGAAAAAGAGATAAGAAAACTCTCTGAGGAGAACAAATCCTTCAGACAAAGAATAGAATTCAGGGAGATTGATGAATTTACCAGAAATCAGGAATCAATACTTCAAAACCAAAAAAAATGAAAAATTAGAAGAAAATGTGAAATATCTCATTGAAAAAACAACTGATATGGAAAACAGACTTAGGAAAGATAATTTGAAAATTATTGGAATACCTGAAAGTCATGATCAGGAAAAGAGCCTTGACATCATTTTCAAAGAATTACTACAGGAAAATTGCCCTGATATTCTAGAAGCAGAGGGCAAAATAGAAATGGAGAGAATCCACCGATCCCCCCGAGAAAGAGATCCCAAAAAAACAACCCCCAGGAATATTATAGCCAAGTTCCAGAACTCCCAAAGTCAAAGAGAAAATATTACAAGCAGCCAGAAGGACACAGTTCAAATATTGTGGAGCTGCAATCAGAATCACACAGGACTTAGCAGCAACTACATTGGAAGCTCATAGGGCTTGGAATACAATATACCAGAAGGCAAAAGAGCTTAGAATGCAGCCAAGAATGAACTACCTGGCAAGGCTGAATGTCCTCTTCCAGGGAAAAAGCTGGACTTTCAATGAACCAGGGGAATTTCAAAGGTTCCTTTTGGAATGGCCAGAGCTGGACAGAAGGTTTGATCTTCAGATACAGGACTCAGGTGAAGCATGGAGATTGGAGGAGAGGGGGAAAATATGAGGGACTTAATGAGGATGAACTGCATGTATAGAAAAATAATACTGATAATATTCATATGAACCATCTCAGTTAATAGAGCAGGTAGAGGGAGCTTTTATAGTTGAAGCACAGGAGAAAGCTGAATTCAAAGATAAAATATGGTGTAAAAATGGGAGTCAATAGGAAAAAAAGGGAAATGGAAAGGGAAAAAGAAAAAGGAGAGGGGGAATAGTCCAAGATATTTCACATAATAAGATTTTTTTTTATTACAATGAGCTATTGCAATGATATGGAAGGGGGGAGGCAAGGGGGAATGAGGGAACCTTTGCTCTCATCAGAGATGGCTAGGAGAGGAAACAGCAAATATACTCAATGGGGTATAGACAACTGGAGTAAGAAGGAGGGGGGAGCAGGGGGAAGGGGTGGGGATGTGAATAAAGGAGGAGAGGATGGACCATGGGGGGAGAGTGGCCAGATATAACACATTTTCTTTTTTACTTCTTGCAAGGGGCTGGGATTGGAAGGCCTGCCCAGGACCATAGGGCCAGGTGGATTCTGGGCCTAAGGGGTGGTATGGGGGCTCAGGGCTTCTTGGCCCCGGGACCAAGGATCTGTCTGCTGCATCACTCAGCGACCCTACAGCAGAGTCAGAGTGAAAGGAGAGAGAAAATATAGTACACGGTAGTGGAGAAATAAGAAAGGAGGGAGTTGTGATCAGCAATGGCAATGTTGGAAAAATATGGAAGTAACTTTTGTGATGGACTTATCATAAAGATCCACTCACAACAGAGGTGATGGTGTTGGAACAAAGACTGAAGCACATTTTTTGTTATTATTATTTGGGGGAGGGTGCAGGGCAAGTGGGGCTGGGTGGCCTGCCTGGGGCCACATAGCAGGGTGATCTTTGGGTGTCTGTGGCCGGATTCGGACCCAGATGCTCCTGGCTCAAGGGCCAATGCTCTGTCTGCCACCCAGCCACCCCTACTATTATTACTATTTTATTTTATTTGGGGTCTTTTTTTTCTTTCTTCTTTTTGGTTTTTGCAGGGCAGTGGGGATTGGGTGGCTTGCATGTCACATGGCTGGGTGATTATTGGGTTTACCAGGCTGGATATGGACTCGGGTGCTCATGGCTCCAGGGCTGGTGCTTCGTCCATTGCGCCACCTGGCCATACCTACAATTATTACTATTATTTTTTTATTTTAATTTTTTTTCTCTCCCCTTTACTTTTTCGCCCAAGCAAGTCTATCTAGATTCATGGGGGGGGGGTACTTTGTTTACTTGTAAACAAGTATATTTTATTAATGTAAAAAAAAACATTTGTACAAAATGAGAATAAAAATAAATTTTAAAAAATTTTAAAAAAAGAAACAAAGGTGAGATGGGGTGCCTAGGTGGTGTAGTGGATAAAGCACCCCCTTGGAGTCAGGAGTACCTGGGTTCAAATCCGGTCTCAGACAATTAATAATTACCTAGCTGTGTGGCCTTGGGCAAGCCACTTAACCCCATTTGCCTTACAAAAAAAAAAACCTTAAAAAAAAAAAGAAACAAAGGTGAGGCTAGAGAGCATTCCAGGGAAGGGGAATAACTGGTTCAAATGCCCATTGATCAGATAAATTATATAGCCAGACAGGGTTCTGACAACTAAGGGCTAGACCTATAATACCTTATATTATATTAGTGTCAGTACCTGATTGTCATTCTAAGGTACACTTTAAAATTTCTAAAAATTGCTGCAGTAGTCTGAGGTGATGGTCTTACCAGCTGATAGAATTTTGTATGTTGATGATGTTTGTCCTTTATTCTTTTGTGGGGGGGAGGGGGGAAGAACGTTTCTTTATTTTTTTAATTTTAGAAAGGTTTTATTTAATTTGAGCTTTACAATTTTCCCCTAAAACTTGCTTCCCTCCCCCCACTCCCCATAGAAGACAGTTTGTTAGTCTTTGCATAATTTCCATAGTATGCATTGATCTAAGTTAAATGTGATGAGAGAGAAATCATATCCTTAAGGAAGAAACACATAGTATGAGATATAGCAGAATTACATAATAAGGCAAGTTTTTAAAAATTAAATTAAAAGTACATAGAAAGTCTTTGGTCTTTGTTCAAACTCCACAGTTCTTTCTCAGGATACAGATGGAATTCTCCATCACAGATATCCCAAAATTGTGCTTGATTGCTGCCCTGTTGGTATGAGCAAGTCCATTAAGGTCAATCATCACTCCCACATTGCTATTAGGGTGTACAGTGTTGTTCTGGTTCTGCTCATCTCTCTCAGCATCAGTTCATGCAAATCCTTCCAGGCTTCCCTAAATTCCCATCCTTCCTGGTTTCTAATAGAACAATAGTGTTCCATAACATACATATAACACAGTTTGTTAAGCCATTCTCCAATTGATGGACATTCCTTCAGTTTCCATTTCTTTGCCACCACAGAGCTGCTATGAACATTTTTGTACAAGTGATATTTTTTACCCTTTTTCATACTCTCTTCAGGGTATAGACCCAGGAGTGGTATTGTTGAATCAAAAGGTATGCACATTTTTATTGCCCTTTGGGCATAATTCCAAATTGCTCTCCAGAAAGGTTGAATGAGTTCACAGCTCCACCAACAATGTATTAGTGTCCCAGATTTCCCACATCCCTTCCAACATTGATCATTCTTTTTGGTCATATTAGCCAGTCTGAGAGGTGTGAGATGGTACCTCAGAGATGTTTTAATTTGAATTTTTCTAATAATTAGTGATTTGGAGCAGTTTTTCATATGACTATGAATTGCTTGGATTTCCTCATCTTTAATTGCCTTTGCATATCCTTTGACCATTTGTCAATTGGGGAATGGCTTGCCTTTTTTAAAAAAAAAATTTGACTCAGTTCTCTGTATATTTTAGAGGTGAATCCTTTGTCAGAAACACTAGTCATGAAAATTGTTTCCCAACTTACATTTCTTTTCATCTTGGTCACAATGGTTTTGTCTGTGCAAAAGCTTTTTAATTTAATGTAATCAAAATTATCTAGTTTGTTTTTAATGGTGTTCTCCATCTCTTCCTTGGTCATAAATTGCTTCCCTTTCCATAGATCTGACAGTTAAACTATTCCTTGATCTTCTAGTTTGCTTATAATAATGTTTTTATGTCTGGATCCTGTATCCATTTGAATCTTATCTTGGTAATGTGTATGAGGTGTTGGTCTAATCTAAGCTTCTTCCATACTAACTTCCAATTTTCCCAACAGTTTTTATCAAAGAGAGATTTTTTATCCCAATAGCTGGACTCTTTGGGTTTATCAAACAGCAGATTGCTATAATCATTTCCTGCTATTGCACCTAGTCTATTCCACTGATGCACCACTCTATTTCTTAGCCAATACCAAACAGTTTTGATGACTGATGCTTTATAATATAATTTTAGATCTAGTAGGGCTAAGACACATTCTTTTGCACTTTTTTTCATTAAATCTCTGGAGATTCTAAACTTTTATTTCTTCATATGAATTTACTTAAAATTTTTTCCAACTCATTAAAGCGATTTATTGGAATTTTGATTGGTAGGGCACTAAACAAGTAGTTTAATTGTGGCAGAATTGTAACTTTTATTATATTTGCTCAGCCTATCCATGAGCAGTTGGTATTTGCCCAGATATTAAGTCTGATTTTATTTGTGTGAGAAGTAATTGTTTTCAAAAAGTTTCTGAGTCTGCCTTGACAGGTAGACTTCCAGGTATTTTATATTGTCTGAAGTTGCTTTGAATGAGATTTCGCTAGCTCTTTCTACTTCATCTTGCTAGCCATATATAGAAATATTGAGGATTTATGAGAGTTTATTTTATATCCTGTGACTTGGCTAAAGTTGCTAATTATTTATAGTAGTTTTTAAGATAATTTTTTGGGATTCTCTCTAGGTATACCATAATGTCATCTGCAAAGAGTGAGAGTTTTGTCTCTTCCTTCCCTACACTAATTACTTTGATTTCTTTTTCTTCTCTTATTGCTGAAGCTAATATTTCTAATACGATATTGAATAGTAGTGGTGATAGTGGGCATCCTTGTTTTACCCCTGATCTTATTGAGAATGCCTCTAGCTTATCTCCATTGCATATAATGCTTGTTGATGGTTTCAGATAAATACTGTTTATTAGTCTAAGGAATAATCCATTTATTCCTACACTCTCTAGTGTTTTTAGTAGGAATGGGTGCTGTATTTTGTCAAAAGCATTTTCAGCATCTATTGATATAATATATTGTTTCTGATAGGTTTGCTATTGATATAATTAATTATACTGACAGTTTTCCTAATATTGAACCAACCCTGCATTCCTGGGATAAATCCTACTTGGTCATAATGTATTATCCTAGTGATAACTTGTAGTCATTTTGCTAAGATTTTATTTAATATTTTTGCATCTATATTCATCAGGGATATAGGTCTATAATTTTCTTTCTCTGTTTTAACTCTTCCTGGTTTAGGTATCAGCACCATATTGGTGTCATAGAAAGAGTTAGGCAGAGTTCCATCTTCACCTATTTTCCCAAATAGTTTATATAGAATTGGAATCAATTGTTCCTTAAATGTTTGATAGGGAGTTCAATAATGGCTTGTTTAATTTCTTTTTTTTAAGATAAAGTTATTTAGATATTTAATTTCCTCTTCATTAACCTGGGCAACTTATATTTTTGAAAATATTCATCCATTTCATTTAGATTATCAAATTTGTTGGCATAGAGTTGGGCAAAATAATTCTGAATTACTTTAATAATGGTAGTGAGTTCACCTTTTTCATTTATGATACTAGCAATTTTGTTTTCTTTTTTCTTTTTTTTAATCAAATTGATGAGAGATTTATCAATTTTATTGATTTTTTCATAAAACCAGCTCTTGGTTTTATTTATTAGTTCAATAGTTTTCTTGCTCTTGATTTTATTAATTTCTCCTTTAATTTTTAGAATTTCTAATTTGGTATTTAACTGGGGGGCATTAATTTGTTCTTTCTCTAATTTTTTTAGTTACATATTTAGTTCATTGATTTCCTTTCTCTAATTTATTCATATAAACATTTAAAGATATAATATATCCCCTGACAGCTGCCTTGAGTATATCCCACAGATTTTGGTATGTTGTTTCTTTATTGTCATTATCTAGGATAAAATAATTCTTTCTATAATTTGATGTTTGATCCACTCATTCTTTAAAATGAGGCTATTCAGTTTCCAATTAGTTTTGGGTCTGTATCTCCCTGGCCTAATACTGCATATGATTTTTATTGCATTATTATCTGAGAAAGATGTATTCACTATTTCTGTCTTTATGCAATTGATCATTAGGTATTTATGCCCTAATACATGGTCAATTTTTGTGTAAGTGCCATGTACTGCAGAAAAGAAAGTATATTCCTTTCTATCCCCATTCAATTTTCTCCATAACTCTATCATGTCTAGGTTTTCTAACAATCTATTTACCTCCTTAACTTCCTTCTTGTTTGTTTTATGATTTATCTAAATCTGACAGTGAGAAGTTGAGGTCTCCCACTGGTAGAGTTTTGCAGTCTATGTCTTCCTGTAACTCCTTCAACTTCTCCTCTAAGAATTTGGATACTATACCACTAGGTGCATAGATAGTATTGAAATTACTTTATTGTCTATGGTACCTTTTAGGAGGATGTAGTTTCCTTCCCTGTTCTAATAATATCTATTTTTTGCTGCTGCTTTGTCTGAGATAAGGACTGCTACCCCTGCTTTTTTCACTTCAACTGAAGCAAAATATATTTTGTTCCAACCTTTTACCTTTACTCTATATGTATCTCTCTGCTTCAGATGAGTTTCTTGTAAGCAGCATATTGTAGGATTCTGGTTTTTAATGCACTCTGCTATTTACTTACATTTTAAGGGAGAGTTCATCTCATTCACATTCCAAGTTATAATTACTAACTCTTTATTGTCTTCCATGTTATCTTCCCTCTGTATCTTCTCCCTTTTTTCCCTTTATCCATATTCCCCAGTGTTTTGTTTCTGAATTCTGCCACCTTCAGTGTTTTCCCTCCTGTATCCAACCCCTCCCCCTTTTTCCCCCTTTCCCTTTGCCCCCTCTTCCTTCCTTCCTTCTGTTGATTCCCCCTTCCCCCCTCCCGTTTTTCCCTTTTAAGACTTTAAAAGTAAGATAAGTTTCTTAACTGAGCATGTGTATGTTAACTTTATGGTAGTCTGATGAGAATAAGATTCAGGCAGTTCTCACCTCCTCCCTTTTTCTCCTCTAATTTTTTTTTAGTTTTTTTTTGCAAGGCAAATGGGGTTAAGTGGCTTGCCCAAGGCCACACAGCTAGGTAATTATTAAGTGTCTGAAACCAGATTTGAACCCAGGTACTCCTGACTCCAGGGCCAGTGCTCTATCCACTGTGCCATGTAGCCACCCCATGTGCCACATAGCCACGCCACTTTGATCTCTAAATGTTCATGCTGCCAGGTCCTGTGTAATCCTTACTGTGGCTCCTTGGTATTTAAATCATTTCTTTCTGACTGCTTGCAGGATTTTCTCTTTTATCTGATAGTTCTGGAATTTGACTATAATATTTCTTGGTGTTTTCATTTTAGGATCCCTTTCTGCAGGGAATCAATGTATTTTTTTTTAGTTTTGCTGGACTTTACTCAAAATTAGACATACTTCTCAATCATTTAAGAATACCAAAGGTTTGGTAACCAGATATAAACACCCATATGTTTTGAAAAATGAACTTCAAAATCACATTGCGTGTAATGAGGCAAATTTGGCACAGTAAGATCATCTGTGGAAAGCAAACACAAATTGAAGGGACAGAAGCTTGCCCCTTGCAGCATGTAACAAATACATTAAAGTGGTACAGCAGCAGCTAGTCAGCAGTGATCTTAGTTACTGAACTCTCCGATCAACATTTGGAGAAGTTATGCACACCACCACACACCTTTGCACAGGTAATTTTATTCTTGCCTGTGGGTGTTGACAGTGCTCATAGATTTTTTGTTGGAAATATTCAGAAAACACATACCTGAATATTGTCACTTTTTTATATCACAATTCAATAACCGTTTAACAGTTATAGATACTAAATACAAGGGAAAAAATGGTACAAATGCTTACACTTTTTCCTTGTAAACAAGGTCTTTGTGAACAATAGTAATGAATTTACTGAATGCATATCACCACATCAATGAAGAAAAAGCTTTTAAATATACTAATCTGTTTATAAATAAAACTCTGATTTTTTTCAGTGCACATTTACAGACCTGATCAATAAAAAGCAACAATACATATACTCTTCTTTGAAAAGAAAATATCAAGAGATGGACCACTATGGGAAAATTCAAGCAAGCATTGTATTAATAGAGTTAAAAGTATAGGCATATTTCAAACTCCTTTCTGTTCATATACACCAACACTAGGCTAGGATTATCAGTACTGGGCCACTTTTACTTAAATTCCAATAGATTACAATCAATCTTGTAGTACACATAGGGATAATATTCTTGTTGACTGAGATTTAAACCCAGAATATCCATGGGAGCATAAATAATAGCTGCTGCACTACTGTCCAAGTGTTTGTATAAATCATACAATACTTCTCTCAGTTTCTTCATGGTCTTTTTATTAGGCTGAAGAAGCATTGCCTGGAAATTCACTGGCAATCCATACCTTAAAACAGACTCAACAAAAACTCTTAAGGCTTTCACATGAATCCATGCTATAAAAGCTTCACTGAAATTCACTTTCAGCCACTGAACTAGTGGTCCAAATTGCTTTTTCTTGTCGGTAGAGAGCCTAGTCATCTCCTCTTGTCTGCTTTCATTTCCTCTTTGTTATACTGAAAATCAAGGATGATGAACTTGTTCTCTCTGGCTTTGTGTCTGAAGTCGTCCACTGCCTTTCTAAACAAGGCAACATTGCACAGGTAACTATCCTGGTCCTCTGAAAGAACTTTGTTAGACCTTGGGACTACCATCTCAGCCAATGTTTCATATTGTTTAACCCAGTCATTGTATTTTGACTTTGGAACTACCACCAATAATGTGATGAGGTACTCTGAATCAAGAATAAAGTCATCTTTCTTTACAATTTCCACTAGGCTTCTTGTTAATAAACTTCCTGCATTTTTTCTTTCCAAATTCTGAAGGCTGCCTTTCAGATTATTATATGCAGATGCTTGGGCTTTCAAGTCATTGTCAATTTGATTTCCTCCCTTGGCAATTATTTCAGAAATATTTTTCAGGGACTGTTGATTGGATACTTGGCCATATCCTATTGGAACCTTGTCATATATGTAACCAAGTCAACTCCATTGGCCAACAGGTTTTCTTGAACTTTATCTCTACTATCTTCTAGTACATCAGACATATATTGAGCCACCCCCTCCACAAATGCATCCAGTTTGGCCAATTCATCTGATAATCCAACTAAAACATCCAGTGTGCCAACCTTTAAGTCAGGAATGTTGAACTTGGAATTAACAGAGAGATTATTACTTTTGGTTGTTACTGCATGTAGTTTCTCCCATGTTTCCTGGCATGTTTTCTCTCCAGGAGCCGATATAAGCCAGAACTCACTCATGCTTATAAGGAATTTTTCCAGAAATAAGATTTGATACGGAAGCACCATCAAGAAAAGAAGAGACGACGGAGGTGGGAAAGCCAGGAGGCAGTGGCTCAGCTGTCCATCTCCCAGCTCTGGGTTTCCCTCAGCCCAAGCAGCAACCAACACAGGTCAATGTATTTTTTTCAATAATTATTTTGCCTCTGGTTCCATGATATCAATACAGCTTTCCATCACTAAATCCTGTAATATCAAATCCAGGCTTTTTTTTTCTCTCCAGTGTTTTCAGGAAGACCTATAATTTTTATATTATCTTTATGCCATCTGTTCTTGAGGTCAGTGATTTTGCTGATGAGGTATTTAATATTTTCTTCTATTTTTTCAATTTTTTGGTTTTGTTTAACCAATTCTTGTTGTCTCATGAAGTCATTGATTTCCATAGACTCCTTTTTTTTAGGGAAGAATTTTCTTCATTTACCTTTTGCAACTCCTTTTCTAATTGGTCAACTCTATTTTTGTAAGAGTTTTCCCTTTGATCATTTGAGGTTTTGAGAGAATTATTTTCTTTTTTGCATTTGTCCAGCTGTATTTTCCAAGGATTTGTTTTCTTGTTGCAAGGTGTTAATTTTCTCTTGGGTTTCTTTTCCCAAATTTGCCAATAGATTTTTAAACTCCTTCCTGATTTCTTCTTCTTTCTGTGCTGGAGACCAAATCATATTCTCCTCAGGGGTTCTATGTCTCCTCTGAATTAGGGTCTTTTCCTTCTAGGAATTTTTCTGTGGTCCCCCCTTTCTGATGGCCTTTCTTCATTTTCCCTAAGATCTTGTGTTGGGGGAGGGGCTGGTTCACAGAGGTTTGGTATTGAGATCCCTGGAGGCTTTACTCACTGAGTGAAATATCTCCAGCTTGCTAATAGGGGGTGCTTCAGGCTTTTCTCACTGGGTATAATGTCTCCTCTCAGTCAATAGGGGGGTGATAGAGTCTGGAACATACCCTCCAGTCCTCCCTGTAAGTGCCGGACTGTCAGTCCCATGGCCATGCCTCCACTCTCTAGTTGTTCCTCAGAGTGAATTGCTTGCCACAGCCAAGTGCTCACCACAGCAAAGTGGTTTGCACAGAGAAAGCCCTTGGGCTGATCTTAGATTAGTCTGGCTCTCTCCCCTCCCCCACTGGCTGTTGGTATTCTGCACTCACCATACCCCCAATCCCCAAAGACAGACCTTGAGGTCTGTGTGGTTTTTCTAGCTTCTCTTTCTGGGTTTTGTTGATAGGACTTCCATTAAGAGGTTTATTTCATATTGTTTATGAGAGAAGATCAGGAGACCTTAGCGCAGGGCCTGGCTTCTCTACACCATCTTGGCTGGAAGTCTGTCCTTCATTCTTATTTTTTTGCAAGGGAATGGGTTTAAGTGACTTCCCCAAGGCCACACAGCTAGGTAATTATTAAGTGTCTGAGGTCGGATTTGAACTCAGGTCCTCCTGACTCCAGGGCCAGTGCTCTATCCACTGCACCACCCCTGTCCTTCATTCTTAAAGATCATGACAACAGGGGAAATGATACAATGACAAGAACATGAATTGGATATGAGTGAGGCAGTACCAAGCTAAGTCACAAACCTCACTTTCTCCTCCAGAGTCATCTGAGCCCAGTGGTCACATATGAATCAAGATGACTGGATGGGAGAGAGTCAGGGTAAAGTGACTTGCCCAAGGTCACACAGCTAGTAAATGACAAGTATCTGAGGCTGGATTCAAACTCGCATTGACCTTGAAAAGAGAAAAAAAAGACTGAAAGAAAGTTGTGCACATTCTGATGCCCAAAAACAATGATCACACAGTTCCAAAGTGAATGGACTTCTAATACCCTAGGGAAAAAAGTGCTTTCTCCCAATCTATGGATGAGAAAAATAATGTAGAGCTGTTTCAAAAAGTAATCAACATTCCATCTACTATGATCACATTTGCAACACTCTTCTAGGTCTGTGATAAATAAATAGGAAAAACATAATTAGGAAAGCATTATCCACAAAGTGTCATAAGTGTCCTACTTGTAGCTTTATCCAAATCTTAACTATCATGCTTCTAAATTTAAATTTGCTGCCTGAGCAAACCTGAGCCATCCATGAACAGCCTATAGGCTGCCTGGGTTTCTGGGGATGTGGTTTCCAGACCTCTCAGCCCAGGGATTACCGGGGACAACTTGGAAGGTCAACAGGAAAACTGCCACAGAGTGAGCAACTTCCCTGATGGACTTATGATGAAGAATGCAATCCAACCCAAAGATAGGGCTGATGGTATCTGAATACAGACTGAAGCACATTTTTCCCCCTCTCACTTTATTTTTCTTGAGGCTTCTCTATCTTTGTGGAGGAAGGGGATTAGGTTTACTTTAATTTAATTTTTTACTTTAATTATTAATTTATTATTTAATTTAATTTAATAATAATTTAATTATTAATTTAATTTAATTTTATAACAACATTATTGCAGTAATGTGAAAAAATGTATTAAAAACTGTCAAAAAAATTTTTAAAATAAATTCATGGGTTTATATATTGAGCAACATTCCCAACATATTATTTCCCACTCTTCTTCTATTTATCCAGGCTGCTTTCAAATCATTTCAAATTTACATTTGTGAGATTTCTTGCCTGTATCTCTTTCACTCATTCAGCTACTAATCTTATACAGGGCATCATCTGTTCTCAACTAGATTTGCAATGACCTTCTAATTAGTGTCCCTGACTCAAATCAGTCTCTACTCCAAACCATTCTCCAGATGGTTATTAAAGGGCTTTTCCTAAAGTACAAGTTTGACCATTTGACCATGTTCCTTCCCTATTCAGTAAACTTCAGGATCAAAAATAAAATGCTCTATTTGACTTTTAAAGCCCTTCAGAGCCTGGACTTTTCCTTTCTTTCTAGTTTTCTAAATACTTTATTCCCAACAACACTGCTGTTCTCACGCTCAGCTCTCAGTTTCCTGAGTCTGTACCTTTGTACTGGCTATGTCTCAAACTTGAAATGTTCTCCTCTGACCCTTACTTGTGCCTTCTAGCTTCCCCAGGACTCAATTATTCAGTAATTCAAGATTCAATTATAATTCCACCTTCTACAGGAAGGCTTTTTTCAGTCCCTCTCTCTCCCTTCTTTCCACCCCAAGTAATTGTGATCTAGAAACTCTCTTCCATTTCCATTGTGTGTGTGTGTGTGTGTGTGTGTGTGTATATGTATCTTGACCATTTGTGGTTAGAATGTGAGCTCCTTGCGGATGGGAAAATGTTTTTCTTTCTTTATGCCCCCCCCCCCGTCAGTAGCACAGAGTCTGGCATGCACTTTTTAACTGACTGACCAACTATCAATTCTATCTAACAATTGGGAAAAAAAGTTAGAAGAAAATTTCTAATAATTTGAGGCATCCTCAAGTGAAATAAGTTGACTACAAGTGAAATAAATTGACATCAAAGTTGATAAGATAACCCTCCTAAGAGAGACTGCTACTAACTCTGTTCAGGTACATTTTTGGGAGATTCTTTTCATATCTAGTTTGGACTAGAAAGCCTATGATGTCTCTAGTGACTCCCAAATTCTGCCATTTTTTTTATTCTGGGACCATCTATACAAAGGCATGGAAATGAGAAATGAAATGTTGTATGAGAGGATGAATAAGTAGATCAGAAAAGGGTTTTATTTTTTTAATCTAATTTCATTCATCCTTACTTCTCTGGGCTTTATGAGGCAGCAACTATCATTCCATTTTTGTAGATGGATAATAGGCATAGAAAGATAAAACCATCTAAAATCATAATATTAACCAACAGCAACCAACAAACATTACCTGCCTACTCCGTGCAAAGAATCATGTTGGACACTGAGGGAGATGTAAAGGTAAATATCTATACCTTCAAGGACTTTACATTCTAGACTGAATGAAAAGGTTCGTACATAGCTACAACTATTTTTTAAATTGAAATAAAAGTGCATTCATTTACAGCAGAAAAGAACACTGACTCTAGAGGCAGAAGTTGTTGTTGTTTAGTTTTATCTGACTCTTTAAGACCCCATGGACCCCATAGAACATCAAACCTTCCTATTCTCCATTATCTCTCAACAACTGTCCAAATTCATGTTCATTGCTTCCATGGAGTCTAAGGACCTGGATTCAAATTACACCTCTGATGCTTGTTACCTATTTGACCTTGATATCCATTACTGATTGCTGAAATGGCCAAGTCTTTTAATCTTCCTGTGGCTCTCTCCTTGTTTGCAAAATTAAGGGATCAAAAGGCCTTCAGAGTCCCTTCCATCTTGAAATCTATGACTCTATGAACTTAGAAAAACAAAGTGTTGTTAGAATTTGGAATTTCTTTAGAGGAAGGAAAGACAATTTCACAACTAGAAGAGATAAATGAAGACTTCACATAAGAGGTGACATTAAATCTTTTCCTTGAAATTCAAATAAGTTTCAATAATTAGAGATTATGGGGAGAACATTCCAGATGCAAGGAACATAATGGGAAAAAAGGTGGATCCTGCTTATGAAAAAAGGAACAATCCAATCTGCTTGAAGTACAAGTCTAAGTCGGGGAGCAATGTTAGATACAATTGGAAAGAAAAGATCAAACATTTAGAGCAAAAAGGGACCTAAGAAGAAGACAATCTGTCCAATCCTCTCATTTTACACATAAGAACACAGGATCCTGGAAAAGATCAGTGGCAAGGTCATGTGGGTACAATAAGTGTAAAAGAAAGAATTTGAGGGGTGGCTTGGTGGCATAGTGGATAGAGCACCTACCTTGGAGTCAGGAATGTCTGGGTTCAGGTCCGGTCTCAGACACTTAGTGATTGCCTACCTGTGTGGCCTTGGGCAAGCCACTTAACCCCATTTGTCTTGCAAAAACCTAAAAAAAAGGATTTGAAATAAAGTCTTCTAATTATCCCACAGGTTGTTTGTTTATTTTTACTTTTAATATTTTCTACCTTGATTTAATAGGGAAAGCTCTAGATCTGGAGATAGACTAAGACAACTAAAGGCATTGTAGATCAGAGTACTGGCAACAGGAAGATCTGAGTGCTTTGTCATTTCTTTCTCCAGTTCATTTTACAGATGAAGAAAATGAAGCAAACAGGGTCAAATGACTTTCTCAAGGTCATATAGTAAGTCTCTGAGATCAGATTTGAATTACTAACTATCCACCTAGCTGCCCTCTCTCTATAGTCAATAGGAAATCATTAAAGGCTTTTTTTAAGTAGTGTTGTGACATAGTCTTAATAATCAAATTGTTCTGAGTCATAGATTTGCACACTGAAGGGACTCCAACCCCATCAATTAGTACTTCCATGACTTTTAAATAATAATAGACCTTAAAATGCTGTTAGCCAGGATGTACTGTTTAAAGTTTGTATTTTTCAAATATTATCTCATTTTATCTACCACAACCCAGGAGATCTGTACTACTATTATTCTTCCTATTTTATACTTAAGGAAATTGAGTGAGGTAGACAGAGGTTATGAAATTTTCCTAGATCTACAAAACTATTACGTGTATGAGGTTGAATTTGAACTGTGGTCTTCCAGACTCCAGATCTTACTCCTAATCTACAGCACCACCAAAGAATTTATTGTTCTAAAAAGGAAGACAATTCAATCAGTACCAAGGTTACATCCATGAACTTTTGCTTCTTTGGCATTCACAATATAATCTATCATTTATAACAGGGCTATTAGGAATTCCAATTATTGATTTTCTAGAACTTGAAATAAAAAGATAAACAAAGCAATTAATAACCCTCATATTTTTCAGTGTCTGACACGAACCGTGCTACCAGAGAGCAACTGCCATAACTTCAGAGTCATTCCCCTATGATCTTTCAATGTAGAGTTGGAAGGGACCTCAAAGGTCATCTGGGCCAGTCATATTAAACTCAGCTAGAAATGGAGGTCATTAAACCAAGGATCCCTAAGGGCCACACATTGATTTGGAAAACCACTTATTATTATTATTATTATTATTATTATTATTATTATTATTATTATATCTATGCTCTATTAGATTTTTATTTATTTTGTTAAATGTTTCCCAATTACATTTTAGTCTGATTTGACCTCATTCAAGATTATTGTTGGTCAAATCTGGTATCTCTGTTCTAGATCTACTGTCTGCCCAGTGTATGTATGCAATGATGTATGAAAAAGTATTTATTAACTTTTTAATTTGATTTTTTTTATTCTGAATAACAAACACTAAATAAAATATTCATTTCTATATTCAAGGAAGCACAAAAAAGAATTTTGTATGAAATTGCAAATCCCTATTACATATTGTTTGCTTTTTCCTTTCATATATATATATATATACATATATATATATATATAAAATGAATTCAACATGCAATGTTCAAAGCTGGTCTGCTTGCTGTATGGCATTTTGACTTTCCTTCTATTTTCTTATGTTTATTTTTAATGTAATAAATGTTATTCCAATTGCTGGTAATTTTTTTATAAAAAGGAAGGAAGAAAGAAGGGAAAGAAGGAAGGAAGGAAGGAAGGAAGGAAGGAAGGAAGGAAGGAAGGAAGGAAGGAAGGAAGGAAGGAAGGAAGGAAGGAAGGAAGGAAGGAAGGAAGGAAGGGGGAAAAAATAATTTGTGTCATGATCAGTTAGTTATCTTAATACCTGACCATGGCCTTTGGAAAGCTAAAGCTAGGATATAACATTATTGTTATATTTTTGTGGGAAGAGTACACTTTTATCCATATTGAAGGTAACGAATATTTACTAAACATTCACTGGTGTACCTATCACTTTGTTAAATGTGATATATGTTTGTGTACCATATACACACATATGTGGGTGTGTAAAATGTGATCCCGGTCTTTGAAGAACTTATAATTTAGATGAAGAGAAAAGATGACTTTGACCACATTCAGGATGTTTTTCTTTATCTTGAGAGTTCCCAAATAAAGCTATTCTTCATATGTCTTGGAGTCATTAGGACCTTTTATAAATATACAAAATAGGTGGAGAATACACAAAATCATTTTAGTTTGTGCGGGACAGAACTAAGTTTATCCACAAGTAGTCAGGAAAAAAAAGATTCTTGTTAAGAGTTAATAGCATTTTCCCCACTAATTTTAAATCCCTGTAAACACTAGCCAGAGTTGGCAAACTAACAGTCTCACAAAGATATGCTCAGTTAGCTTTGGTGCTAATGTCTGCCGTTTTTAGATTGGAGCCTGTGTGCTACATAAAAGAAAGACTGGGGTGGAAAAGTCAGAGGGAGCTAAAGCAGCACAAAAGATAACGGCTTATCAAGTTAACAGGGTGGTACAAGAATCAATTTGAAGCTTGAAAATATGGAATAGATTTGGATAAGATGAGCCAAGCCCACTGCAACTGGAGAGCAGAGATAGGAAATTCATACCTCCAGATGGCAGTTTAACAGTTTAGGAATCAGAAATAGAACTCTCAAAACTTTCTTCTCAATAATATGGTGAGCCAGATCCCTGTAACAAATTGACTGCAGTTCCAATATGATGCTGGTGTCAACAGGAGTATGTATAATGTTTGTTTTTATATATTTTAGTATTATGGGGAGAATTAGATCCCATAAATAAAGTCATAGAATGTGAAGGTTAGAAGTAAGCTTAGCCCTTTAGAAAAAAAAAAACAGATATCTTATTTTCTGATCTTGTTATCTTTTATACTTTTTGTTTCTTCCTTAAGGATATGATTTCTCTCTCATCACATTCAATTTGGATCAATGTAGAACATGGAAAAGACTGCTTTCTGTGGGGGGTGGGGGGAGGGAAGTAAGATTGGGGAAAAATTGTAAAACTCAAATAAAATCTTTAATAAAAAAAGATTAGCAATTATCTACTTCAACACTTTCATTTTTCAGATGCATAAACTCTTTCAGAGAAAAGAAGTCTTATTTGAGGTCACAAATCTAATTAATCAAAAAAACCAAGACCTCAGACCTCCTGACTCATAGTCTAATGCTATTTTCCCTACATTGTGGAACATGAATATGGAATATAATTGAATATTTGGCTGAGATGACAATGTATTCAAGTTGTAAGCCACTGAATTGACCTATTATATAAGATCTATTACTTCTTATTTGAAGATAATAATTTACTTGCAATAGCAGTAATGGTATTATAATATTTCCTGTGGGAGGGGGAAAAATGAACAGCTGAATTGATGGGAATGAATCAGAGTAGTTGGTCTCACCTTTATGGTATTGGGGGGGGAGGGAAGCCTTTAAACTCTAAAGGATGAGCTACAAGTAACTTGGAAAAAGATGGTGTCAGGTAAAAGCAGTGTTGGATTCCAGATGTCTGGAACCTCTGTAGGTACCCATCATGTGCAAGGCAAATATTCTAAGAATAATTGCCTTGCAGCAGGAATTTTAGTTTGTAGGCACAGAAGCCCTTTTGCTTGACCTATTTCACTTTTTCCTTAAAGATTTATCTATACCAGGTGTAAGGGCAGAGAGATGGGAGTGGGAAGGACAGAGAGAGTCAGAAATAGAGTAGAAAGAGACAGAGACCGTGACAGAAATAAAAGTCAGACAACAGAGAGACAAAGACAGAGAAAAAAAGGTAAAATCATAGACAGATGGATTATTACACTCTCTCTCTCTCTCTCTCTCTCTCTCTCTCTCTCTCTCTCTCTCTTTCTCTCTCTCTCTGCTATAGGCTCTTCTGTTTGTTGAAATTTACACTTGTTTAGGAGTGATTTCAATGAACCTCCACTGTATTTGAGTTTTTCAAATAAAGTCAATATTTTGACCCTTTTATGAAGATCTTCATCCTTGCAAGCATTAATTACATCAGACTAGAATTTAGTCACCATCATATTGACTTGTTGAAAAAAGGGGGAAGGAGAAAGGGGAAGCTTATGTGGTCCAGTGGATAGACCACTGGTTCTGGAGTCTGGAGGACTGAGTTCAAATTTGATCTTAAACACTTTCTATCTGTGTGACTCTGCTCAAGTCACATAAGTCCCAAACCTCCAAAAGAAAAGAGGATAGATAAAATTATAACATTGAAAGAACGGGGCGGGGGGGCGGCTAGGTGGCATTGTGGATAAAGCACTGGCCTTGGAGTCAGGAGTACCTGGGTTCAAATCTGGTCTCAAACACTTAATAATTACCTAGCTGTGTGGTCTTGGGCAAGCCACTTAACCCCATTTGCCTTACAAAAACCTAAAAAAAAAGAACAGGGAATGAAGGAGAAAAAAAAATTAGGATGGAAAATGGCAGTTCCATTGCTGGCTACTGGAGTAGACCAGTTTTCCAAGTTTAGTCCTTACCCAAAGGGAAAAGGACTCAATTGATTGATTAATAGAGATACAAATTTTGAGTTAATCCCTCTTTACATGGTTAAAAAGAAATGGAAGGGAATGCCAAAAATTCAGATTCAGATTCCCATTGTCTGCAGATGGAGTTTACTGAGGCTCAGAGGAAAAGGATCAGAACTAGCACCCAGAGAATAAGTGACTCCTTACTGTCCACACTTCTTTTAACTAACTGAACTCTCTCTATCTTGTTCATAAGAACAATATGAGAGTCCTTACAATCCAGCACTCCCATGATTTACTAATTTAGCTTTGCTTTTTGTCTTGTTTTGCTTTGGTTTGGTCCAGATATTTAATGGAAATAATACTGCTGAACCTCAATTTTAATTCTAACCCTTCTATTTTTCTTTTTTTCATGGAAAAAATGGTTTAATTATTACTGTGGTTAGGAGAAGCTGAGAGAGAGAGAGAGAGAGAGAGAGAGAGAGAGAGAGAGAGAGAGAAATTATAGGAAGTTGGGGCATTTGTATGCAATTTATCCACTAAGGGAACAGCAGCAGTAGCAGAAACCATCATCAGGGGGATAAGCAATAAAGAAGGACATAGGGGAGGAGAGTTTATTTGGGAGATCATGCTCCCAAGAGTGGACTGATCTCCCAAAGGGGAGATGAAGTACTCAACTGAGAAAAGAGTGGGTTTTTAAAGGGGTAGGAAAATGAGGTAATTAGGGATACATAAATGGGAAGCCAGTATCTCAGAGAATAGAGATGAGGTAATGAGGGATTTGTAGATGAGGGGTAGAGCTCAAAGGATCTCTTTTACTTCCTACTTTACTTTCTGCTTTTGACTTTAACCTTTCTAGGTTCATTTCTCTTAACTCCCAATTGCCTCAAATAAATAAATAATTTTTTTTAAAAAAGAGATTGCTATGAATCATAATAAAACATGAAGGATGGGTGACAACAATGATTAGCAATGCAAAATAATTTTAAAGAGTTTTTAAAATTCTGTCTTTGCCTAGTCCTGGGTACCCTATAGTGTATGTATATGTGCTCATGTACTATACGTGCAAATGAGTTTGTGTGGACATATACGAACTGTGCTTGAAAGAAAAAAGGATAAAACCACCCTGAAATAACCATAATCCTGAGGAGGAGTTGAGCAATTAGATTACTATGGTAACTACAGTGGATAGCACCAGCTCAGCCATCTCAAAAAGCTTACATTCACAAAGACATCTTAGTTCTATTTTTATTTAAAAAATACATTTTTATTTATAGCACCATTGAACTTCCTCCACTTTAAAAAAATACACATTAATGAACATAAATTATTGGGGAATTTTACATGCAAGTTAATGACATTCTTAAACTTTAACCTGGGAGAGATCTATGGAGGATTTCTCCCTAATGTCACAATTAAATTTTGGCAAAAAAAAAAAAAAAAAAACTGTCCATGAGGACCAAGAAAAGATTTTAGGCAACAAAACTCCACAATACTGTAACAAAAGCTCACAATTCCAGGAAGGCTTCCCCCCACCCACCCCTGGAAAAGTATTGTCCTATTCAGATAGGCTACCACTCTTAGTCATAGCCCTGAAACAATTTCTGGGAACTGGAAAAGGAAGATTTCTAATTCCTCTCCCAAAGAACACTTGATAAACTCTCATTTAAACAAGCTGGCCCAGATATAAAATACCTGAACTGTCAGAGCACAAAGCACATGTTATGTACCACATCACTAAGACTTTAGCGTGGTCAAATAATTTAAATGTCATTGGGATGCTTATAGTCTGGTGATGATTTTGTTTGTCAGCATCCTATCCCAAATGAAACCTCCAAATAAACTGAGCAACTCAAACAGAAGGCACAGAGGTACCATGAAGGCATAAAACAAGGTATGTAGTGATCAATTAATCACATGGCTGTGGAAAAATGAAATTCTAAATTCTAAAAATGAAATTCCCACTCTAAAAAAAAAATCTTTCCTATTATAAAGATGGTAAAAGTGAGACTTTAATCTTGAAATTTTGATTCTAAAGAAGTTAAGGCAGGCTACAGATACTTAACATCTAAAAATAAATAAAAGGGGAATAGGGAAAGGATAAGATTAAGCATAAATGATCAGAAAGTTTTTAGAGTTAACTTCTTAACTAGCAGTAGTTACAATAGAATGAACTGCTTATTGGGAGCTATGTACAAGAAAGATTTGAGGCTAGCTACCCAACATAAGAGGATTTGGGTTTGGTTTGGTTTGGTTTGGTTTTTATAAGATATAAAAATTGAATGTTTCTTCAATACCTTACTAAAAATAGACTTCATTTTTTTCACTGTCTTTACTAGATGTTGGTTTGAAATGACCAGACTGAAATCATTGAATGTAAGATAATAATCATGAAGCACTGAGATAATTAACTGACTTCTTAAACCTCTATTATACTTATTGCCTATCTCTTTATCTGTTTTATCAAGTTGTAGATTTTTATTTAAGTTCCAGTGCTTTAAAGCAAATAAATAAATAATAAATAAGATCATGATCAAAATCAAAAGCCTATTTCACAATAAAAACAATTTTTGAAAATACAATTCTTCAGAAAAAGTGATTTTAAAAAAAGAATGTTTATTTCATGGAATCACAGATTCTGAGAATTGAAAGGATTTACATGTCATTTAACCAAAATGATTTAATGCAGATATTTCTGATACCTTATCAAATAGCTGCTGGAACAACTCTTAGAGACAGAGGCACCACTATAAGGAGACCCATTCCATTTGTGAACAGCTTTTACCATAGATTTTTTTGGTTATATTAACCCAAAATCTACCTCATGCTTTCCTTCATTACTGAACCTAAGAGCACAAATCCTCCTACATCTCCTCCTATACCTAGCTTATTCAGAAATATAGTTTTTCCAGCCAGTGAAGAAAATATGATAGTAAATATAGATAGATATTATAGAATTTGAATCAGAAGAAACCTTTGGGACCATTCAGTTTTAAACACTTTCCATCCTCCTTCCCCCATCTTACAAATAAGAAAAATAGGACCTAGAGATTAAACAGTTTGTCCAAGGTCAATCCCAAGTCTCTAATTCCAAACCTAGCTCTCTTTCCACTACATCATACTGTTTTTACACAGTTGCTTGTTTGAATTAATCATTTTCTAGAACTGGATGCAATGCAAGTCTCTCTTAACATATTTACTTAAATAATTTCTCTCCTTTTTGGACACTTTTTTGATAATGTGGAAGAAAGGATGATGTAATAAAATTGCTCTGAAAGAAGTGAAGCTTGGTGGTCCTAACTCTATATCCAATATTTATTTAATAGGGAATTGATTAAAAAAAAAAACACCTGTCATTAGAGATCTTGTCTCTTGTCCACAGGCAGCACAGGGCAAAGGAATACCCCCAAGTCTCTGTAATCAAATTTACATTTAAATTCTGCCTCTAATGACTGCTACTTGTATGACCTTAAGCACAGAAAGGAAAGTCATAGAATTTCCTCAAATATAAAATGATGAGGTTGTACTAGATGGTAAATCTCTACTCCTTTATTCTAAAAAAAAGTTTGAAAATAAAAGCAGACCTAATATTTCCTTGAATGGTGTCAATATAAAGCAAAGATATTTTCTAGGTGTTTAAGTGTGATGAATGATAAAGTTTCTATATGAACATTCTGTGGTACAGAGCTCATAAGCAGTCCATTCCATTTATCTCTATTTGTCAAAAAAATGGTTGTAGTTTAAACCAAAATCTGCCTCATATTGTCCCCCATTATTGCAGTTTCTCCTAATTTTTGTACTTCCTGATTTATAATATTGACTATACTTGAATAAGTCAAGTCAAGCCAACAAGCATTTAATAATGTGCTATAAGATCTGAATGTAACCCACCAGATAGCTGTAGGTATGGGATAATGCTACACTCTCCTAATGCATAACAGTGTGATAAGCGTAGCTTCCATCAAATTAACTCACATCAAAGACTGTTGGAGAATTTTAGGAAATTATTTTCCTTTGAAAAATAAAATCATTTTCAGTTATATCAAACTGAGAGATATTTGCCTGGTTTCAGGGAAATGTTTTGTTGCTGCTGCCAATGATAGTTTAATAGATGGGAGTGGGGTGGGGAGGTTTAGGGATTTTTTGGTGGGGAGGGAATATTCCTATATATATTGAGGCAAGGATAACAAAATGGAGAAGGCAAAAGTCAACCAAATGGAGAAGTGACAAGTGCAATGTTTTTCTACATCAGAAAAAAATCTATGTAATCAGAAATTAAAAAGAATGTATTTCATAGCTGTGCAACTATTTGACAGTCTTGATGGTATCAACTAGTACAGTATCCTATATAGGACAAATACTAAGGAAATGTGTCAAATTGAATTGAAGCAGTGCATTAATATTTGATTAATAACTTGTTTGAGTACTTTTATAGTAGAAATGGCAGATAATTTCTTAAGTTCTACTCAATTATGTGAGATAGAGTTTTTCCCAACCTTTCAAAATGGACACCTCACAGAACTTTACATATATGTGTGTGTGTGTGTGTGTGTGTGTGTGTGTATGTGTTTGTATATACTCACATGTCTTTTTAAAAACTATTTGGGTACAAGCCAATATATAATCTGTTAATACAGTTTTCACATAATACTATACCACTGCAGTGCTGACTGAATATTAGAAAAGTTAAGTTCTCATTGAAAATGACAAGAAAAGCCCAATTGTTCCTTTGGTTGTAGGCTTTCCATTTTCATTAATATGTAAAATAGTAGAATGTGTCCAAAATATTCACACTACACTAAATTTCACATGGTTTCCCTAATTTGTGGTCATTTGTGTCACACCCTTATTTTAAAGAAAAGTTAGTTTAATTTAGCTACAGAAACTTTCTGAAAAGTTATAAAGTGCATATTGCCACATCTACCAAGGATAGAAATTCTCTTTTGGGGGATTAAAAATCCATGTAGATAGTTTCCAATATACCTCTCTTGACAAAAATCTTGGATAAGAAACATTAGAAACATTTTCAAGAAGTAACAAGTAGGCAATGCCATCTTTCATCTGCACTACTGTAATTGTTCCTGCCTCTAAAACTCACTAAGAGAAATAGTATATATTAGATTGGTAAAATTATTACTTTTACCAGCTTTGGATTACAGAAAATTTCTTGTGTATATTAAGAGAACCCAAATCTAAATTGCCATAAGAAGATTCACCTTCACCTAACCTGGCATGTATCCTGGGAAGCTTCAAGCTTATCCAATTCTTAAAACTCCATTGAGACTCTGTGCCTATCTTTGTACCCTATTAAAATACTGATATTTGAATAATATTTAAAAGGATGATGTGGCCTTCAACAATAAAAAAGTTAGAAACATTTTAATTGTGTGACTGTTTCAATTGGATGGGAGGTTCAGAAACAAAAGAAAGTTTCAAACCCCTCAGAATATATTCAGTTATAATTAAATAAATCTTCATTTCTCTCTTCTAATATAATATTTGACTATAAATTGCTAAAAAATAAAGTTAAATAAATATGTGAAATCTATGTAATTAAAGGAAAAATAATCACCTGAACCGGACATGAAACTGCAAACTAGCTTATTTATTTGGTAGAAATGAAATTTAAAATGTTCTATATTTTAAAATATGGATAATATTCATTTTCTCTTGGTCAATGACAAGTATATGATTATCTAAGAGAAGAATAAAGGAAAATTCAGATGAACAATGAAGTCTTAGCCAAAGCAATAAATGGGAGCAAGCCAAATGGATTGACTGCTGAAAACAAAATATGTATGCTACCATAAATATGGGTTTATTTTCCTGCAATATTAAGAGAAAAAACTTTACTCAATACTTCTTGACCCTACAGCTAAGGTTGTCTTCATTTAAAAAAAGCAAATACATAAACAAGAATCACTTTTTTTCTCCTTCTCTGAAAGCAGACATGTTATTTTTTTCTACTGAATTCATTGATCTCTTCTGAAATTCCTAAGAGTCTTGTCCAGCTTATTTGAGTCCCTATTTTATTCTCTTTCAAAAAAGGAACCAAAATGTTGGAAAGATAGAGGGACAGGGTAGAACCCCATTGTGAAATTCATTAAGGATTTAGAAAAACACAACTATTATAAGCATATATATACATACATACATACATATAAAAAACATATAGGCATTATCCTACAGCTCACCTCAGAGTAGGCTAGAAATAGAACTCAATCAAAACAAAAGGGGATTGAGGGTAGGGGGATATAGTTCAAAACCCAGTCCTCCAAAAGCATTGGATTCCAGTCTTCAGTTCACATTGTCTCTTCACTTTTTCAATTTCACCTCAGGAAATAAATGCTCAAACTAAAATGATTAAAGAGCTAACACTCAGGTAAATAATATTTACCTGCAAGAGATGGGGGGAATGGGGTTTGGAAGGGTTTGTGAATCTTCAAATTGACAAATATTTAAAAGGATTTAGACCCTTATTTTAACACAGAATTATGTTACTAATTTTGGTCAGTGGTCACAGCTCAGGGAACCCTTCCCAGAAGGATCATTTGGAGCTGATGGGGGGCTAAGCTGCTTCTCTTAATCAGTTGGTTTTCGATGAGACCAAATCAAAAATAGGTGTTGTTGACAAAGATGAGATCTCCTTGCATCTCTTTAGCAGCTGGCTCACTGTCACTCACACAATCTGTTTCAATGACAATGGCAGCTGTGTCATTTCGACTTAAACCATCGCTTCTATATGTTGCAGTTGTGGGGCAACCATTGGGCTCTGTATAGCCATTGATGTGGGTAAGTGACTGTGTCTCTGGAGGGCAGCAGAGATGATTCACACAGGTTTTGGAGATGCAGGGTGAGTTACAGACAAGCATCCAGTCCTGCTCCAAGGATTCCTTCTGGTCCACATATTCTGGTTGGATGGTTACATTGTGGATCCCTACACTGTGGAAAATTTCCCGCATTTTGAAGTTGGCATCTTGGTAATCTTTGCTCTTTTGACACTTGATATGGAGAGTGGCAATGTTCTTCCCACTTACAAGTTCCCAGATGTGTACTTCATGTATGCTGCTAACTCCAGGTACATTGGATAGCTTGCCCACTAGAAGAAAGAAGAGTAGGTGGTTTATAGAAGAATTAAAAATTAAGAATCTGAGAGTTTTTATAAAGATAGCAAAGAACCAGGAGTTCTAATCATCCAAACTAATATACACATGAAATCATTTAAATATTCCTACCTTATTCAACTTGTCTTGGTTTAAATCAGCCCTTACCAGGGAAGAAAACTTTTCCTACAAGTAAGAAAATTATGTACTCCAAGTATCTCTCCCTCTTATTTCAATAATATTTTAAGGTTGACAAAGCACTTTGTTCATAATAATTCCAAGAAGTGCATTATGTAGGTTTCATTGTTCTCATTTTATAGATGAGGACACTGATGTTCAGAGGATTAAGTACTTTGCTCTGGATCAATTAGACATCACAGCTGGAATCTAAATCCAAAGTCTGCCTCTAAGTTTAGTGTTCCTTCCACTATAGCACACTGCTTCAAAAAATCAAGTATTAATGCCTACTACATTCCAGCCATTTGTGTTGGGTGTTAAGGATACAGATACGATTAATAAAATGATTCCTTCTCACAAGAAGTTTACATTCCAATGAGGAGACAAGTACATATTTAAGTATATATAGAATAAACTTAAATAGAATACGGTAAATAAATACAAAGCATTTAAATATAAGATGGAAGGAGTCACAATTAGAGACAATGCTTGGGTTATATTCAAGGTGAGTTCTTTTTTGCTCTTAACTCCCACCACATATAATGAAACTAACTGCAATTTATTACTTGTCATATCTTGCCTTATGCTGTTTCTTATATACCTTCTTTTGCCTAACTAGATTGTAAGCTCCTGAAGGATGGGCCTATTCATTCATTCACTCAAAAAGCATTTATTAAATGCTTGATCTGTGCGCCTCTACTAGATATTAGAAATACAACTGCAAAAATAAGAAAAAATAAAATCCTTGCCTGCAAGGGAGTTGCAGTCTATTGGGAGAGTGGAGGGGAGGAGAAAGCAAGTATGCAGAAAAATTCAATGCAAAATATATGTAGTTTAGATACAAAGTAATTTCTAGGAGGGTATCAGCAACTGGAGAGCTCAGGATTTCCTGTGGAGAGTAGAACTTAAACTAAGCCTTAACAGAAAACAGATTCAGTATGGTGGAGGTGGGGTGGGAGCACATTTCAGGTAGGGAGGGGCTCTCTCTGTGTCAAGGTATTATAGTTCACTCCCACAAGGGCATGGTTTTCCCCATGTGTAGTATTCAATAAGTTATATCTGATTGACTGCTAGTTCACAAATAAAATAACCACAGAGCTTTTAGACCCTTACAGCTATAACTCACAATAAAATTCCTTTCCTAAGGAGTATCATAATAAGGAGTAAGGTAGAAAACTAAGCAGTACCACCAGAATGGGAGGTACCTATGATTCTGAAAGCATCTACCAAGGGGGATAAAAGTATTGGACAGGTTCAAAAGACATAGATGTTTGATCTAGCTTTGTCATTAGACACAATTTTAAGCCTCAATTTTCTAATCCCTACTCTGCCTACTCTAGTTATTAGGATGAAATTAAACTGGCAAGAATTTTGAAAAATGTAAATATAAGCTGTCATTAACCTTTCTGAAAGGATGGCACTAAAAAGTGTAAGTTAAATTCTTGGGATGTCATATATTTTAGCAAAGTGCTATATGAATTACAATGGCAGTACCCACATACAGGGCAAATGTCTTTCAAGGAATGTTAATAAATCAGTAAAAATACATTGTGTTTACTATGATCTAGGGGACTTCGTAGAACAGTAGGGGAAACAACATGCAATCATCAACATAAAAGCAAGCTATGTGCAGGGAAAATTCTAAATAATCAACTGTGACCAAGTACTAGAATTAACAGATATTGAGAAAGGCTTCTGATAGAAGGTAGATTTTTAGTTGGGACTTGAAAGAAGCCAGGAGGTGGAGATAAGAGGAAAAGAGCATTTGAGGCATGGGGAGAGCCAGTGAAAATGCCCAGAGTATGGAGATGAAAGATCCTAATCTCTCTCTTTGCATATGAGTCAATCAAGAAAGCAGACAAGCCTTTAATAATAAGCTCAGAGTTCCATTTGGCAGGCAACTAGTCAAATAGTTATCAATACTATCTCCATCTTTTCTCTTTTTTTTTTATTTTTCCAATTACCTGTTATAAAAGTTTTTCAACATTCATCCACTTGCATATTTATAAGTTATACAATTTTCTTTCACCCTCCCTCCCCCCTTCCTGAGGCAAACAATCTGGTGAATGTTGTAAATGTACATTTGTGATTAACATGTTTACATATTAGTCATTTTGTATATGAGAAAATGGGATTAGGAGAGAAGAAAGAAAAGCACCATCTCCATCCTTTCTAAGTCATATTTCTTTTTTTTTCCCTTTTTTTTTAAAGTTTTTGCAAGGCAGTGGGGTTAAATGACTTGCCCAAGGCCACACAGCTAGATAATTATTAAGTTTCTGAGGCCAGATTTAAACTCAGGTACTCCTGACTCCAGGGCCAGTGCTCTATCCACTGTGCCACCTAGTTGCCCCTGAGTCATATTTCTTAAATACATTTTGAATGCACATATATGCACATGTTGTCTCCCAAAAGAATAAAAGTTCTTTGAGGGCAGAAACTGTTTAATTTGTATTTTTATATCCCTATTGCCTAGTATAGTAAGGGAATGGGGAAGGAATGTGAATAAGCCTTTATATAATGCCTACTAAAAGTCAAACACTGGGTTAAGCACTTTTTACAAACATCTCATTAACAACCCTACAGATAGGCAAGGAAACTGAGAAAAAGGTCAAGTGCTTTGCCCAGAGTCACTGAGGCTAGAATTGGACTCAGGTCCTTCTGATTCCAATCTAACAGTTTAACCACTGTGCCTCCTGGGTCTTAATAAATTTTGGTTAGTTGATCAGTTCAACATTAGAAACTATATTGGTAAATACAGCAGTAATAAATCTATACAAACCAAGAGAACAATTATGACTACAACAATTTAAAGGGAAAGAACCTCAAAACAATCAATAGTGAATGCTGAAAAATCACAAACAAGTCTAGTTCCAAAGAAAATACAAGAAGACATTCCCATCCCACTTGCAGAAGTGAAAGGTCCATGATTGGAGAACATTGCAGAGATTTTCAGATTTCTTTCAATGTATTGATTGGTTTTTGCTTACTTTTTCCTTTTCTTTTTGTTCTTTAAAATATGGGATAGCTCTCTGGGAGGAAAAAGGGGAAATATACTGGGGAAAATTTTGGTGATACAAAAAAAGATAATACTTAAAAATTTACTTAAAAAACTTATACTCTAGTATATTCCATTTTCCTATCTTATGGCAGTTACAGTCTGAAAATATCATAACTACTTTCCCCTATCAGCATAATTAAAAATTATATACACTCATATCTTCTACTCAGATGTACACATTCTAAACCAAATCAGAATTTAAACCTATGGATTAATTTTTTAACCTAATGTTAAAGCAAAGAAATATAAATAAGTTTAAAAATAGGTCAGGCATGATCTGAATTTTAATCCAGCTATTTTTATATGTTGCAATAGACTGGTTATCTATGCCATACATAAAAATTCAGTTAGCAAACATGCTAGAGCATAAATGCTTTTATACTAGAAGCAGTAAGAGAGCAAAGATTCCTGAAAAATGTGGCATGACAAATTAAAAGAAATTATTTTGTTTATTCCAAAAGGGTGAAAAGTCCAAGTGTTGACTTTTAAAGTTGCACATTCTTAAAATTCAAAGAAATAAAGAACAGAAAGGAATACAAACACATCACTGAGTTCCTACAACCCTAGAAGACTGAAGAATTTAGAACTTAAAAATTTATCCAGAAATAATACATATATTATAATTTATGATATTAAAATTGAGAAAAAAGTATCATAATGGATAGAGAGTTGGCCTTGAAGCCAGGAAGACCTGGGTTCATGTCCCATCTCTCATTGGTCATGTGACCTCCGGGCAAGTAATTTAACATTGACAGGGTCTAGGCAACTAGGAATATACATTAGAGGAAAAGATGTCAACCTGTGTTGTATTGGAAATTTTCTCACCTGAGATTTTGATAAAATTGTAGATCTAATTCATATGTCCATTTCTATCCTTAAAATTAAATTGATAAAGGCACCATGGATTAAAAAGTAAACTCAACTTACCCAGTTCTTCCAAATTGATGCCTTTGGGAACCATTTGTAGTAAAATGGATGCTGTTTCCTTGATGAGTGGAAAGGCAGATGACAAAATGATGATGACCATTATAATAGTGAGGCTTGGGTCAATGTAGCACTGCCAGTTACATTTAGCATTTTCCTCCAGAGGACGTACATAGAATATGATAGCAGCAATCACCACAACTACAGATCCCAGTGCATCTCCCATTACATGCAAAAGTACACCTATTGGGAGGGGGAAAAAAGCATGTAAAAGAATTCTACATAAGTCCATCAAGATTTCTGTACACATTACTTAGTGAGAAAAGTGGGATGTCTCAGGAAGACTTTCAAATAAAATGCCATTATTCTTCAGAGAGTCGTCAAGTGAACAAACATTTGTTATGCCCTTCACCGTTCAAAGATCTGGGCATACAAAGAAAAGCAAAGATAACTTTTGCCTCCACAGAGCATACAGTCTAACTATGTTCAAACAAGCTAAACACAGGATAAATTGAAAATAATAAATAATAGAGGGGAAGGCACTAGAATTTGGGGGGGGGAGGAATTGGGAAAGGCTTCCTATGGGAATTTAGTTGGGATATGAAGAAAGTCAGAGAAGCCAGAAGGACGAAATGAAGGAGAAAAAGCCATGCAGGGGGCCAACTAGTGAAAATGCTGAAGTCAAATGATGGAGTGCCATATGGAAAGAACAGCAAGTAAAGAAATAAAGAAGAAATAATCAAACAAATAGCCCAGAACTCCAGAAGTTTCATCAAGTCATCCTTCTTCTCAAACCAACTTGTCTAGGATCCATCATAGCGGTTGCCTAAATGGATAAGCAAATCTATAGATGGGAATTTTATGATTATTATCATGAAGATGTCTATTTTAGATTGGTCTTAAACTTTTTAATAAGCATAATAAGGCCATACTTACTAGCTATGTCACACTGGACAAGTCACTTAACCTTGTTTGCCACAGTTTCCTCATATGTAAAATGAATTGATGAAGGAAATGGCAAACCACTCCAGTATCTTTGCCAAGAAAATCCCAAATGGGGTCACAAAGA
Source organism: Macrotis lagotis (assembly GCF_037893015.1). Classification (NCBI taxonomy): domain Eukaryota; kingdom Metazoa; phylum Chordata; class Mammalia; order Peramelemorphia; family Peramelidae; genus Macrotis; species Macrotis lagotis. Next base: position 123,753,247 of record NC_133659.1, read on the forward strand.
GTTGGACATGAAAAATGACTGAATAACAACCTAGAGAAGTAATGCAAGAAAAGAAGAGGTTCTTTTCATCCACTTTCTCTTCAACTAAACTTCATACTTTTTCCTTCCATAGTTACATTCACCTACAACTTATCCAGATGATTATTTTATAAAGCAATATGTAGTTTAAAACATACTCAAAAATAAAGATTCCACCATAGCTTTGTATTTAAAAATTGCAAATTATTTGTTCAATAAATGAAGAGGGGGCAGCTAGGTTGTGCAGTGGATAGAGCACCTGTTCTGGAGTCAGGAGAATCTGAGTTCAAATGTGGCCTCAGACACTTAATATTGGTTTAGCTGTGAGACGTTGGACAAGTCATTTAACCCCACAGCCTTGCAAAAATCCCCCCAAAATTAAAAATAAATGAAGAGGTACTAGATTTAAGTGATCTTTAAGGAAGTGAATGCTAGGCATAGTCAGATATATACCCTAGACCTTAGGAAAATAGACTTCAAAAAGTATAAAGAAATATGTTTATATTATAGAAAAATACTTTCTGTCTTTTTCCCTCCCCTTCTCTCCCCAACTCTATCTCTGTCTCTCTCTCCCCCCTCTCTCTATTTCTCTCACTGTCTCTCTCTGTCTCTGTCTGTCTCTGTCTGTCTGTCTGTCTGTCTCTCTCTCTCTCTCTCTCTCTCTCTCTCTCTCTCACACACACACACACACACACACTCTTACTTTTCTCTCTCCCTATCTCTTTTGCAGGGCATTGTCAGTGATCCTGGAGACATTTTAGAGAAAAGAATGTATTCTTGGAAGTCTTTGAATAAAGAAGCAGGATACCCAGTTCACAGGTATGACATAGATGGGATGCTTATTCAGATTAGGATTGTTCTAGATGGCCTCTCAAATTCTATCTAATTTTCAGATTATGCAATTATAGCAACATTTTCTAAAGGTATAAATTATGCTACAAAAAGAACAAAAACCTTAAACAAAGAATGGCACAGTTCAATGGAGACAAAAATGTTATTCTGTTTATGTGTTTTGTGTGAGAAACCTAAAATCAAATATGAATTAAATATCTCTGCTATTAGAGGCTATTGATTATTGCAGAAAAAGCTCTAGATCTAGAATCAGAACGTTTTGGTCCAAATTCTGATTCTGCTATTTACTAGCTTTGTATTCTTGAGAAAGTCACTTAATTAGCCTCAGTTACTTCACTTGTAAAGTAAGGGGTCTGGACTTGACCTCTGAGGTCCCTTTCAGTTCTAAATTTCTTAATTTGGTCCATATTTCTTTGGTTCCTAGAGTTCACATTATAGAATTATAAATCATCCCAACAATTTGGAATAAATTATTCCAACCAATCATAATTGGTCTTACTTGCACACTTTCCTGGTGCTTTATCAATACAATTAATAAAATATTTCCTCTGGGCAGCAGATCCAGAATCTTGTCAACATTTGTATGAACACAAAAAAGTAGCCTTCCATTGTACTACAAGGAGATGATTGCTGATCTCTCCTTACAACTTTAAGAGCAATCCTGGAGCAGCTAGGTGGTGCAGTGGATAGAGCACCAACCCTGGAGTTAGGAGTACCTGAGTTCAAATCTGGCCTCAGATACTTATCTAGTGTGTGTCCTTGGGCAAGCCACTTAACCCCATTCTCTTGCAAAAAGAAGGAAGGAAGGAAGGAAGGAAGGAAGGAAGAAAGAAAGAAAGAAAGTAATCCCAGTTCTTCTTGGGGGGGGTGAAGGCAAGGGCTTAAATGCACTGAGAGGCATCAGGAAGTAATTTATTCAAAATCTCACATTTTTATTACTCCTTTTTACTTCTGAAAGAATTTTGTAGTTTAGGGTCCCTATCTCAAGTCCAAAAAGATAACATCCAGGACATCTCAACTCAAGAATCACCCAGAATATCTTACAATATCCAAAAAATCTGAGGACCTACTTTTTGATGTTCCCTTCAAAAGGCAGGCTAAAGTAATTCCATAAATTCCAACTGTAATAAATATACATAGTCAAGGAAAAGGGAGGGGGGGGGAAATCAATGTTAATGTTTTTCAAAACTGAATGGGAAGTGGAAGGCAAGGCTACATATGCAAAATGTTGATTGTTCTTACAGACTAAGTCACTGTAATGTTTCGCCACAAGGGAATTTTCTCAAACTGGGAGTAATCTGTAAAAGTTTGTAACATAAAAATGTAATGTAAACACAAAAACATCAATAAAACTTTTTTTAAAAAAGAAAAAACACTTTGTGTAGGATCACCATCTTCTTGCATTCATTTGACACCCTTCATGCTACCTCAGTCATTTTTTTTGTATTTTTTTCCCGTGTTGGCATTCTTTCAATTAGCTTTCAATCTCCTTGAGAATAGGGATACCATCTTATAAATATTTTATCTTTCTAATCATTGTGCCCATCACAGTGTTAAACATGTAGAAAATGATCAATAAATATTTTTGCTTGATTTGAATCAAAATCCCTCTGATGTGGACTTTTTCTCTGCATAATGAGTATTGAGATCAGATTTGAAATCCAAAGATTCAAGTTCAAACCCTAGCTCTGATGCTTACTACCTGTGTGACCTTTGGTAAGTCATTTAATCTGAGTCTCATTTACTTTATCAGTAAAATGAGAAGGTTGGATATTATGATCTTAAAAGTTCTTTATATCTCTACAATCTATAAAAGTCTCATAATTCAAATTTTATGTAAAACTGCTGAGATTTCCCTCCATTTCCCCTAAAAATCATTCAGGACATAGGGACTTGGAGCTCCAGGGACTCTTCGAATTTTCAAAGATGGAAGGCTCTCAGAGCCCATTAAGTCCAACCTATACCCCATAAAGAGTTCCCCCTCACAACATGCTTGTTAGGAAATTAGCCATACCAAACCCTTATTTTTACAATTAAGAAAACTGAGACAGAGGGAGAGAGAGAGAGAGAATGTGATTTTCAAAGAATCACAGAATTTTAGACTTGTAAGGGACTTTCATGGCCCTAGTCCAATCCACCTCTGACAAAAAAAAAAAACCACTACAAGATATCCCAGAAAATGGTTATCCAGTTTCTTCTCTAAGATTGCCTGGGGGGGGAGGGGGGAATCTACTATCTCTTAAAGCAGATTCCATTTATAGATACCTATCTATTTTTTTATATATATTTTTATTTTTTTATTTAAGGCAATGGGGTTAAGTGACTTGCCCAAGGTAGGTAATTTAGTGTCTGAGTCTGGATTTGAACTCAGGTACTCCTGACTCCAGGGCTAGTGGTCTATCTACTGAGCCACCTAGCTGCCCCAATTATCTATCTATTATTGATATAAAACCTAAATTTTACTCTCTGCTACTTCTTTCAACCATTGTTATTTCTCCCAATCATTTAATTTTTTAAACTAAACTTACCAGTCACTTCCTATGTCTGAAATACTACTATATTGTACTGTTTGACCCCCATATAGTTGGGAGGTATTATGGGCTATTGTAACAAACTCAGTGACAAGCTGTTGAATAGGACAGGACTGATTGGTAGAAACCAATAAAAGTTCATCATCTGGAAGATGACTTAAATCACATTATTAGTTACAATGCTGCTAAGTATCCCAAAGGAGTACTCTGATTGCTGGCAATGAAAAAAAGGAAAGAAGGAAACCATACAATTATGAATCATGGAGTGGAATCAACACTCCTGGACTTTGACATCATTTCTCCTCTGATTAGTTTATCTAGTCCTTGGAAAGTCACGTATTCTGTTGATAAACTAGAAGAATCCTTTAGGTCAGCATGGCATACCTACCACTTTGTGTATTTTTAGAGAGTTAAAAAGTAATTTGGAGTTAGAATAAAATAAGGAGGAAGAGACACATTAAGATAAAGAGGGAGCTGGGCGACTAGGTGGTGCTCCCTCTAGGAGCTCACATTCTAATGAGTATGTAAATGATATGAACAGGGTAAATGAAAGGTAATTTCAAAGGTAAGAAGAGCTTGAAGAGGCTCCTGCAGGTAATGAAACTAGAGATGAAACTTGAAACCAAGAAAGTCAGGAGGTGGTTGTTAGGAGGGAGTACTGGCCCTTGAGTCAGGAGGACCTGAGTTCAAATGTGACCTCAGACACTTAATAATTAACCTAGCCACTTAACCCCATTGCCTTGCAAAAAAAAAAAAAAAAAAAAAAAAAAGATAAAGAGGGAGCAATTTTCCAAAAGAAATATTTAAGTTCTATCTGGTTATAGACTAGAAGCAAATATTTAACTCAGAATAAAGCATTCATGATCATCTTTTTTCATACTCAGCCTTCCTAACACTACAAGTCAAGTAACCGAATAGTACAGTTCAAAAGTACTGGATTTGGAGTCTAAGGACTTGGGTTCAAATCTCAACTCTGCTACTTGCTACTTCTGAGATTTACTAAGTTTTTTAACATTCTGACCCTGTTTTCTCATCTGTAAATTGAGAGGTTTGAAGAAGGTAGATGTATAAGGTCTCTTCCAGCTCTAAAACTGTGATCCCATGATAGAACCCTGTCACACAATCTTGGGGTTTCAATTTCCCTAAAGACTCAAGTTAGAGAAGAAAATGGAGTCTGAGTGATAATGGGATTTACTCCAAGACAATCTTTGATTTCAATTAGAATTAGGACTGTGGAGACAGGAGTGAAAATGGAGAAGAAACAGCTTTTATAAACAGGATGCTCTGTGAGACACTTCCCCAGTTCTGGTGTCATAATGTTGTCTTTTAAAACATCTGCTTACATGATGAAAATTTAACAAAGCAATAGTGTGCAGTGTAGGAAAAGGGTGAGGGGGGGGAGAGTAAGTAGAGCAGTCTACAGAGAGTCTCTTATGAAAATCGCATCAGATTGGGTTCTAACTCTATCACTTACCTAGCTGTGGGAACTTTGGGAAGTCACTAGACTGCTTTGGGACTCAGTTTCCTCATCTGGGAAAATGAGGTAGGTTGCACTAGATCATCTCTAGGGTTCCTTTCAAGGTGCTAGGCTTATCCTTTAACCTGACCATGAGAAAGGTCAAAAAGATGCTTTCAGCAATTGTATTGGTGAGGTTCAACAATAACAGCTGGGATCTTGAATTCAATGTGTACAGGATATAGGACACTGACATTTTTTTTCAGGTAGAAGTTTGCATTGCTCAGACCTATAACAAGTCATCATAAATGCTGCCCCATTCACTTTCAAATAATTTTCAAGTAATCATTCATTTAATTAAATTTTTAACTAAATATTATCACGATCTCTTAATTTTCCCTAGATTTTTTGCTTTACTATCTTTATTAATTCAATAGACATTAATTAAAGACTCACTGATACCTGAAAGAACCAGTGTATAGAATTTTGGATTTCAGGTCGGTACAACTTCAGTTTGAATTCTGCCTTAAAGTCTTACTGTGTGACCCTGGGCAAGTCACTTTATTTTGTCTCAATTTTCTCAACTGGATAATGGGAAAATGAATAGCACCTACCTTCCAGGACTGATGTAATGATATACAAATGATAAAAAAAAATGCATAAATTGTTTTATAAGTTTTAAAATTATATAAATGAATATATATTAGGTGCAAAAGACTGTTAGTTTATTGGTAGTCAGTAAACACTTATTAAGTGCCTACTATGCGCTATGTGCTGGGGAATACCAAGCATGATCCCTGCCCTCCAGAAGCTCACATTCTAATGAGTATGTAAACGATATGAACAGGGTAAATGAAAGGTAATTTCAAAGGTAAGAAGAGCTTGGAAAGGCATCTTGCAGGTAATGAGACTAGAGATGAATCTTGAAACCAAGAAAGTCAGGAGGTGGTTGTTAGGAGGGAGAGAGTTACAGGTATGGAGGATTGTAAGTAAAAAGGCCCAGAATCAGGAGATGGAGGAACAGAAAGAAAGAAGGGCAGCCATGGGTTAGTTGTCTGTAAGTGAGGCATCTGAAGCCCTGATTTCATTAATATGGAATCTCCCAATGACAAAAGTCCCTTAACTAATATAGATCTGCAACTGTTTTGCAACCTAAAATCTTAGTGTTGCTTGGGATATTGAGAGGTTAAATGACTTGCTTAGAGACACACTGTGTCAGGGCTAGGATTTGAAGCAATTCCACCCAACTCTGAGGCCAGCTCCCTAGCTTACTGCCTCTTACTAGGAATTTGTTGTTCAGTCTTTTTTACTTATGTCTGACTCTTCATGACCCTGTTTGAGGTTTTCTTGATCGAGATACTAGAGTGATTTGTCATTTCCTTCTTCAGCTCATGTTATGGATGAGGAAACTGAGGCAGAGTTAAATGACTCCTCCAGGACAAAACATCTACTAAGTGTCTGAGGACAGATTTAAACTCAGAAATGACTGGAGTCATCCAGGCCCAGCATCCCTGTATCATCTAAGCCCTTGCTAAGAATACAAAGATAAAAATGAAATATTTGGGGGGGGGGCAGCTATGTGGCACAGTGGGTAGAGCACTGGCCCTAGAGTCAAGAAGACCTGAGTTCAAATCTAACCCCAGACACTTAATACTTACTAGCTGTGTGACCTTGGGCAAGTCACTTAACACCGCTGCCTTACAAGTAAAAAGAAAGAAACCTTGCTCTTCCTCAAGTTTCTTATATCCTACTGGAATTATGTCCAAGGTCCTATGCTCCTCTCTCCCCATCTGTAACTTTAGGGATTATATTAGATCCCGCACTGATTTTATAGGTATTATAGTAGGAATTAAATGAAGTCAAGGATGGAGAGTCACCAAAAATGTTTAAACTTATAGATACTTGAATAAATGCAAATCCTAACTAATCTAGTTTTTAAATATTAATTGGGGGAAGGAGATAATTTATAATTCAGGATTCATCATAGGACTCCTATTAATAATGAATCCCCTAACCTCACTAAATATGTGGTTTCTATAAAATCATTATATAGTTATATTCATATGCTGCCTGTCTCTAGTATCTACATCAAAGGAGATAATATTGGAAAGTTCTTAACACAATGCCTAGCTCATGATGAGCATTTTCCTTTCCCCTTCCAATAGCAAACAAGCTCCATGAGGAGAAGGATTATCTTTTGAATTTGTATACCCAAGAAATATAATCTTATGCATAGCAGATCCTTAATAAATAATTGCAGGATAGGGGAAAATAATCAGAAAAAATATCAATAGTTCAAACTATATATAATTTAGGAAAAGAGCTGGGGAAAGGTTTTCCTTTCCAATAGTTCATTAACAGTTTACTCCAGCATTTACCAAATCATGTGAAGTTTTGTCTTTTATTTTTTTGAAGCTGAGTCTCCCTATCTTGTCTGGGCTGGAAGTATAGCAGCCTCTCATGAGCCAGTACTGATAAGCATGAAAACTTTGACCTAATCCTTCTCTAACATGAGCTACTTCCCCATTCCCTAGGAACCCTTGTGTTCCTCCCCCTCCAAACAATCCTGTACATAGTGTGGGCACCTGATCAGTTTGAGTCCTTTTGTAGCTCAGTGCTCCAGAACTCTAATGGTCCAGCAGCTTCAGTCACCCCAGTAGAATGGTCTATATCTATGAAGCATCGTGTCCTGCCTAAAGCTTAATCTAATCATTGTTAGGGTTCCCAAAACTAAATCGTTAACTTTTGGAACAATTTTTAGACAAAAGTCTAAAAGCTTCAAGTAAAATTGTACCTAGATGAGAAGTACCCTAGAATGGAGGTTCTCAACTTTGTGTGCATGAGGATGTGGGGGGGGGGGGTCATTACTTTTTGGCAGTCTCACAAAGCCTACTGATCCAGAAAGATATTTCTGGATCTCAGGAAAGATATTTTTAAATACAAAAAAAAAAATGTTAAATGGAAAGCAATTATATTGAAACAAAGTTATCAAGATTTTTTTTTTGAAAATACTAACTTCAATGGTTATAAAACCCCAGGTTATAGACCAACCTTGATTGTAAGGGTTATGAGCTCAGATGAGAGAGTATATCAAGATCTAGTGGTAAAGATATCATTAACCTATTCTCCATCATCTTTCACTAGGACCTAGAGGGTTGAACTTAAAAGAAATTTCACGAGAGGATAATTTGAATTCCAGTGTCTCACAACACTAGTAAAACTTGCCTTGGCAACTATTCTAGGCAGGGGTCTGTCTCATTCACTCCAAAGGATGAACTTGACACTAGTCACTGGTCAATTGGTGAAAACAGTAGCTTCCACTATATTGTAGATTTGGAATTAGAAGGAACCTAAAGGTTATCTAGGGGTAGCTGGGTGGCATAGAGTCAGGAGAACTTGAGTTCAAATCCAACCTTGGACAATTAATAATCCTAGCTGAAAGACCTTGGGCAAGTCACTTAAACCCATTGCCCTGCAAAAAAAAAAAACATAAAACAACAAAAGGTGATCTAGACATTGGTAGGTTTCCCAAAACCTGTGTGTGTGTCCCCAAACACACATACACACACCCCTTAGAAATGGGAAAAGGCAAAATAAATAAATAGATCAATAAACCAGCAGAAATAGATTAATTAATAAATAGATAAATGAATGAATGAATAAAAAGGAAAAAAGAAAGAAATGAGCAGAGGCACAAAATGACTAGACAATCCTCTAACCCTCTGAATTCAGTCGTCTTTTCATTCATTTGCAATGCTTCTATGGTTCTTCCAGAAATAAACTATACCATAGAATTAGGGAAAATTGGGAGCAAATAATAAAAAAGAAGAGTAAACATGCGCATCCAGCTGGTCGGTGGTGTCCCCAGCATCACTCCAGAAGACCCCGTGTGAGTGATTAGCCAGCAGACTCTCCGTCCTGGAGGGAAGTGGGTGCGCAGGCCACTGGGCCCGGCCTTGCGGGCACGGACTGCCCGCGTTCTGAGCCCCGGAGGGCAATGATGTTGCCCAGAGGCCGTGGCGGTCTGGCCAGCCTCGGCTGTGGGTTCTAAGCTCGGATGGGCGCGGCGCCAACCCACCTCTGATGTTGAGGGCGGCGGACTTCTTCTGTCTGGTCTCGGGCTCCTCCTGGGGTGCGCTCCGGGCATCCGCCGGCTCACCTGCATTCAAAGAAGAAACCTGGTGTTGTGTGTGGTTCTAGGAACAAGAAGAACCGAGGGGCTCAGCCGCGATGCTGAGGCCGCGCCCTCCGGGCCGGGTGGGCACCGAGCCCCGGCCGCCGGCCGCCCGGCGGGGGGGGGGGGGGCGCGGACTTTGGACCCCCCCTCCCAGGCCGGCTGAGGCCGGCTCGGAAGCACGGGCCCAGCCCGCCCCGCCACCCCGGGAAATGAAACGCAATGAAATGAAAACCGGGCCGCCAGGGTCTGACTGGGGGGCCGCCCCCGAAAGGCACCTGCTCGGCGGGGCGGGCCGCGGCAGGCCGCGCAGTCCTGGAAGATGAGCAGCCCCAGCACGTTGACGGCCAGCCCCAGGGCGCCCACGATGAGCACCAGCTCCGGGTCGTCGATGCGCTCGGGCCGCGCCAGGCGCAGGACGGCCTCCACGAAGATGGTGAAGCAGAGCGCCGTGAGGAACACGGCGTTGCTCAGCGCGCCCACCACCTCGGCGCGCCGGTAGCCGAAGCTGGCCCCCGCGCCCCGCGCCGGCCGCCGGGCCACCAGGCCCGCGCCGATGCCCACGCACAGCGAGATCAGGTCCGACAGCATGTTGAAGGAGTCGGAGATGAGCGCGATGGAGTTGCCCAGGTAGCCGGACGCCAGCTCGGCCACGAAGAAGCCGGCCGTCAGCACCAGCATGAAGATCAGCCGGCAGGTCTTGCCGGAGTAGCGCCCCATCTCTGCGGGGCGCGGGCCTGGGGCGCCGCCCGACCTGCTAGCGCGGGCTGCGCGCGGGGGCGCTCACCATGCCTGCCCGGCGCACCGGGGCGGCCGCGGGGCGGGGGGCCGGGCGCGGCAACAAGTGCACAGGCGGCCCCGGGCCCGGCGCCGCGGCTCTCGCGGCCCGCGCCGGCCCGGCCTGCTTATAAGGCGGAGAAGAGCGCCCCCAGCCTGGCCACGGGCCCGCGCCGAGAGGAGGGGCCGCGCCGCGCCGCGCCGCGCCGCAGGGCCGGGCCCACCTCCCGCCCGCCCTGCCCTGCCCTGCCGCGCGGCCCCAGCACACCGGGGCCACGCGCCGGGAGCCCCCAGCCGCCTCCTGGGACGGACGGACGGACGGAGACAGGGACAGTCACAGAGACAGTCAAACAGAGAGACAGAGGAGAGCGAGAGAGAGCGAGAGAGAGAAAAAGAGAGAGAGAGAGAGAGACAGAGACAGAGACAGTGAAACAGAGAGAGACAGAGAGCGAGAGAGAGAGAGAGAGACAGAGACAGTGAAACAGAGAGAGAGAGGAGAGAGAGAGAGAGAGAGAGAGAGAGAGAGAGAGAGAGAGAAAATGCATTTTTTTAAACCATCAAAAAGCAAAAGCGTAAGGAAAGCCCAAAGAAAACAAACAAGCAGGACAGATCTGAAAGTTACACCTCGAATTTGTTATGTATTTAAAAGGAAATAAATGTAAATAGATTTGTGAGTGATCCTCTTTTATGTTTTACTGCATATGGAGAAACGTTCATCTTTCTTGGACCTTAACACAATGACACTTTACCCTTCGCTTGACATCAAAAATTGTCTCAAATAAGGCATCTTTCACTAACATCACCTTTTGCCCCCCCCCATACACATAAGAGTTAATGAGCTTCCACCTCAGGTTTGAGTTTTCCATCATCAAAAGTCATTAAAAGAACACTGGTTGATTTTATATTATATATGTATATACATACATTTTATATTATATATGTACAAAGATAGGGCTTTATATTTTATGTTATATATGTATATAATATATATACACACTAAGTGTTTTATATTTTATATATTATATATACAAAGATAGGGCCTTATATTTTATATTATATATGTATATAATATATACATACTAAGATAGGGTTTTATATTTTGTATTATATATGTATAATATATATACACACTAAGGGTTTTATATTTTATATTATAATGTATATAATATATACATACTAAGATAGGGTTTTAGATTGTATATAATATATACTAAGATAGGGTTTTATGTTTTATATCATATATGTATATAATATATACTAAGGTAGGGTTTTATATTTTATATAAAATATATACATAATAAGATAGGGTTTTATATTTTATATTATATATATACATACTAAGGGTTAGACTAAATGACTTCTGAAGTCCTTCCAAGCTCTAAGAATCTATGATTATATGAAATAAAAATGTTTTACCAACTGATAATGAGCTTAGAGAGAACTTAGACTAATGCCATTGAACAACAGATGATCACCAATTATTTGTAATGAAGCTAGGAATTATGATAGAAAATTGAATCCTACCCTGCCTATCACCGCCTATTTGCTCAACTCCCCACCGATTCACAAATACTTAGTATATGATTAATATATTAATAATCAAGTCAATAGCAGCAAGAGATAGGATGCTGTTTGTAGCTTACTTGATCCAGACTGACATTCATTATTGCTATTCAGACTTTTGTATCACTAAGCATAGAAGAAAAACACAAGCTAGCAGACCTAAATCACGTGAACACCCTAAGTACTGATAGCAAGAATTGTGTCATAGACTAGGGGGAGGGAACACAGGAAATCCATTTACCAAGAAAAAAGGATTTTCCAGATTTCTTAGGTACCTTTAAGCCAGGATTGTATAGTATACAGTTCCTTCCTAGAAGAGAAGAGATTGAGCTTGATCATCTTTGACACTCATTTCTTCAACACTAAATAGTAAATAGCGCTTAATGAGTTGTCTGATATCTTCTTAGAAGCCTGAACAAGTGGCACTGGAAGAAGGGGTAATGCTGAAAGGCAGAATTAGGTTCTAATTTGTCTAGAATCTACAAATGTTTTAATATGGTTTTATTGATTTAGTGAAATCTAATTTTAAGATTAGTTATCATTGGGGCAGCTAGGTGGTGCAGTGAATAGAGCACCATCCTTGGAGTCAGGAGTACCTGAGTTCAAATCCAACCTCAGACACTTAATAATTACCTAGCTGTGTGGCCTTGGGCAAGCCACTTAACCCCATTGCCTTGAAAAATCTAAAAAAAAAAAAAAAAAAGATCACTTATCATTTATTGATATTTTATTTGTACCACTGAAAAGGTTTATATTATACAAGTTTAGACCTGCACCACCAACTATGGACTAGGTACTTGGATTATAAGTCATTATGACCAAAACTGAGCTTATTTTTCTCTCCAAACATCCTTTGCAACTGGCTATTTCTATCAGTAGCACTACCATTCGAACTATCTCCCATATTCAAAACCTTGGGCTTATCTTTGACTCTTTCCTTTCAATCTTTTCTCCATATAATCAACTATCATGCCCTATCATTCCTACCTCAGCAATCTTTCACAATCTGTCAACTGCTACCACCCCAGCAAAGGTCTTTACAAGTGTCATATCCCCCTTATGAGTTCCAAGAGGACAGAGACTTCCAGTGTCTGGTTTAGTAAATATTTGATGTTTGTGTATTTCAACTAAATTGAAAATTCTCTCCTTTGAGAATCCTCTATTTTGAGGAAAAACTAATTTTAAAAGTCTAGCTTTTTGAAACAGACACACTACAGAGAGACACAGTGGATAATTTTTCACTTAAAGAAATGGCCATTTGTCTTTTAAAAAATGGCAATTTCCAGAATGATTCTAGATGAAATTGGTTCAAGCCCTGTTCATATCTAACAGATTATTATAATAGCTTCCTAATGGCTTCTAAGACTTTTCTGTCCTTTGAAATCCATCTTTCACATAGCTGCCAAAATAATCTTCTTAAGCAACAGGTCTGACAGTAAGTCTTGCCCTCCAGATATCTATCCCCTCCCTCTCCCTGCCCCCACCCCACTCCAAAAACACATCCATGGCTCCATATTTTCTCTAGTAAAAAAATATCAATTAGTTATCATATTAAGCTCTCCACAGTCTGGCTCCAAGTTATCATTTCTGTCCTATTTAACATTATTTCCCTTCACAAGCTTCACATTCAAGTCAAATTAGGTGACTAGTTGCTATATGGCTTGTATATACTCCTTTGTGATCCCTGCCTTTCAAAATTCTTTTCTTCCTCAACTCAGGTGATAATTCTTCTATACTCTCTCTTTATTCTCATAACAAGTAAGCAAGTGTTTCTCAGGTCTCCAGTTCTTCTGGAGTACTTACTTATCTGGATCTCTCCTTTTTCTCTCTCTTCCTTCAAAGTTTCCAGCACATTTATTGGTGTACAGGCTATATCCTCTCTGAGTTCTTTGAAGGAAGAGGCCATAATCTTCATATTCCCAGTCCCTGCACAGTATATTACGAGTCAAATCAAGTCAACAAGAATTTATCAGGCATTGCTAGGTACTGGAGATACAAAAGGGGGAGGAAATAGTTCCTGTAATAAAGGAACTTACTAGTGGGGAAGAGAATATAGTAATAACTAGGTATATATAAGATATATACAAAGTGGTTGAAAGGCATTCTGAGAAGGGAAGTCATTAGCAGGTAAGGAGACTGGAAAAGGTAGGACTTGAAAGTGGAAAGAAGTTAGGAAAATGAAGAGGCAAACTTAGAAGGGCAGAATATTTCAGGAATGGGGGAATCATTTGTATAAAGGAATAGGGACAAGAGATGGAACCAGTTCCAAGAAATATAAAAAGGTCAGTGTTGCTGAAACAGAATGTACAGAGAAGAGTGAAGCAGAAAGGAAGGAATCAGGATGAAGACCAAACAAGGTAGTCCATATTTGATCCTTGAGGTAATGGGGAACCACTGAAGCTCATTGAACAGGAGAGTAACAGGATCCAATCTACAATTAAAAAAAAAAATCATATTGGATGTGGAAAATGGATTGGAATTAGGGAAACAAGAGAGGAAAAATAGTTAAAAGACTAGTGTAATAGTATGGGCAAAAGACTGCACTAGGGTGATGATGCTGTGAGCTGAAAGAAATTATGAAAATTGTAAAGAGATTTGTTATTTCAGGTGAGTTAGTGTAAGGAGTTAAGAAGGATGCTGGTGCCATGGGCAATTATAAGAAAGCAGAGGAAAGAATAGTATTTTAGGAAAAGATGTATTTAGTTGGTCTCTAATCTATTTGCTTAATAAATGAAAAAAACATGTGGAGGACTCACAGGAGGAAAGAGTCTAACAGATAACACAATCACAATGCATAAACCGAAGAGGAGGTGAGCTATTTTTGGAATAAAAATAAGGGATAAATGATGGAAAGTTAAAGGTTTACACTGTTATTCACAAAATCTTAAAAGAATAGAAGGTTTCCAATACCTCTGGGTAGATCTTATATGAAAGGAAGATATAAATGAGAATAACATATAAGAAGACATACATGAGTTGCATTTCACCTCAATGGAGGGGAGTACTTACTAATCAGTGGAATAGACTAGGTGCAATAGCAGGAAATGGTTATAGTAATCTGCTGTTTGATAAACCCAAAGAGTCCGGCTATTGGGATAAAATAATTGAAATACTGAGTCCATTCATTCAATAAGCATTTATTAGAAGCCTACTAGGCACCTGTGTGAAGTACTGAGATTGCAAAGTTAAAATATCATGATCCCTTGTCCTCAAAGAGCTTACATCCTACCAGGGAGGACATGCACACATTTAAATTCATACAAAATAGATTGATTGGTTTTTGTCCTTTGTTCTCATAGAGGACAAAAATGACATTACCATGTTTGCATCAAGGTACAGAGTGTCTGACTATGACTGATCAGACCAATATGAGCTTGGGAGATTCTACAACAGGTCAAGTCCAAATAGTTCAAATGAACATTTGGAGCGAAGATGTCTTTCTAAAAAACACATACAAAGTGCACACAAGGTAATTTGGAAGGACACTCAGAGTTGGAGGGAATCACAAAACATTTCACATAGACTAAAATGTATAAATTTTTTTTTGGTTTGTGTCCTTCATGAAATTTATTCTGAAAATTAGTTAAGATATGGCTAGATCAAAGTAGCAGGATATAAAATAAACCCTCATAAATCCTCAGCATTTCTATATATGACTAGCAAGATACAGCAAAAAGAGCTAGAAGGAGAAGTCCCATTCAAAGTAACTTCAGACAAAATAAAATACCTGGGAGTCTACCTGCCAAGGCAGACTCAAAAACTTTTTGAAACAATTACAAATCTCTTCTCACGCAAATAAAATCAGATTTAAATACCTGGGCAAACAGCAACTGTTCATGAATAGGTTGAGCAAATATAATAAAAATGGCAATTCTATCAAAACTAAACTACTTGTTTAGTGCCCTATCAATCAAAATTCCAAAAAAATACTTTAATGAGTTAGAAAAAGTTTTAAGTAAATTTATATAGAGAAATAAAAAAATCAAGAATTTCCAGAGATTCAATGAAAAAAAAAGTGCAAAAGAAGGTGGCTTAGCCTTACCAGATCTAAAATTCTATTATAAAACATCAGTCTTCAAAACCGTCTGGTATTGGCTAAGAAATAGAGTCGTGGATCAGTGAAATAGACTAGGTGCAATAGCAGGAAACAATTATAGCAATCTGTTGTTTGATAAACCCAAAGAGTCCAACTATTGGGATAAAACTTCTCTCATTGATAAAAACTGTTGGGAAAATTGGAAGTTAGTATGGAAGAAGCTTAGATTAGACCAACACCTCATACACATTACCAAGATAAGATCCAAATGGAAACAGGATTTAGACATAAAAAACAATATTATAAGCAAACTAGAAGATCAAGGAGTAGTTTACCTGTCAGATCTATGGAAAGGGAAGCAGTTTATGACCAAGGAAGAGTTAGAGAACATCATTCAAAACAAACTAGATAATTTTGATTACATTAAATTAAAAAGCTTTTGCATAGACAAAGCCACTGTAACCAAGATCAAAAGAAATATAGTAAATTGGGAAACAATTTTTGCAACTAATATTTCTGAAAAAGGACTCATTTCTAAAATATACAGAGAACTGAGTCAAAATTTCAAAAAAAACAAGCTATTCCCCAGTTGACAAATGGACAAAGGATATGCAAAGGCAATTTACAGCTGAGGAAATCAAAGCAATCCATAGTCATATGACAAATTGCTCCAAATCAGTACTTATTAGAGAAATGTAACCTAAAGCATCTCTGAGACACCACCTCACACCTCTCAGACTGGCCAATATGACCAGAAAAGACAATGATCAATGTTGGAAGGGATGTGGGAAATCTGGGACACTAGCTGTGAACTCATCTAACCTTTCTGGAAAGCAATTTGGGATTATGCCCAAAGAACAACAAAAGTGCATACCCTTTGACCCAGCAATACCACTACTGGGTCTATACCCTGAAGAGATTATGAAAAAGGGTAAAAACATCACTTGTGCAAAAATATTTTTAGCAGCCCTGTTTGTGGTGGCAAAAAATTGGAAATTAAGTGAATATCCTTCAATTGCGGAATGGCTTAACAAACTGTGGTATATGTATGTCATGGAACACTATTGTTCTATTAGAAACCAGGAGGGTTGGGAATTCAGGGAAGCCTGGAGGGATTTGCATGAACTGATGCTGAGAGAGATGAGCAGAACCAGAAAAACACTGTATACCCTAACAGCAACATGGGGGGTGATGATCAACCTTGATGGACTTACTCATCCCTTCAGTGCAACAACCAGGGACAATTTGGGGCTGTCTGCAATGGAGAATAACATCTGTATCCAGAGAAAGAATTATGGACTTTGAATAAAGACTAAAGACTATTACCATCAAATTAGAAAAAAACAACACTATATTATTATGTAATTTTACTATCTCATACTTTATTTATTCATTCATTCATTCATTTATTTATTTATTAGGTTTTTGCAAGGCAATGGGGTTAAGTAGCTTGCCCAAGGCCACACAGCTAGGTAATTATTAAGTGTCTGAGGTCAGATTTGAATTCAGGCACTCCTGACTCCAAGGCCAGTGCTCTATCTACTGCGCCACCTAGCCACCCACATACTTTTATTTTTCTTTTTTAATGATATGATTTCTCTCTAATCACATTCAACTGAGATCAATGTATACCATGGAAACAATGTAAAGACTAACAGAATGCCTTCTGTGGGGGGTGGGGGGAGGGAAGCAAGAATGGGGGAAAATTGTAAAACTCAAAATAAATAAAATCTTTCTTTAAAAAAAAAGATAGGGCTAGATGTCACAGTAGATAGAGCCCTGGTCCTGGAGTTAGGAAGACCTGAATTCAAATGCTGCCTCAGACTCTTGACATTTACTAACTGTGTGACCCTGGGCATGGCATTTTATCCCAATTGCCTCATGCTCCCTATCTCCCTCCCCCACAGGAAAAATAAAATTAGTGAAGATAGAGAAGGTTCAGAAAGTTGAAGACAAACCTTTTGAAATAAAAAGATAAGGGTAAATGGAAACTAGCTTACAGGCTTCTGGCCGTTGCCCAACAATTCAATTTAACACATTTATTATGCTACTACTTTACATAATTGTAGGCACTGGAATAGATAAAAAGTCACTGATATTGACTTTAAAAATTTGATTTTTCTTATTTGTGTTGATTTCTTTGGGGTTTTATATATTTTTCATTTCTGAACATAACCCCTTACTTTTCTCTAGTCTGTTAGCTCCTACTTGTGAGAGGAAAAAAAAGAAATAAAAGAAGAGAGAGCTGTTTGATAAAAGCCATGAGAGAGATTGTGTGATATAACATCTAGAGAGTTGCTCTAGGAGACCTTGGTTCAAATCCTACCTCAAATATTTACCAATTGGGTATTGCTACACATGTTACTTAACTTCTCTCTAGGTCTCCATTTCCTCGTTTGTAAAATAAGGGAATTGGAAATGATGACCTCTAATGGCCTCTGCAGCACTAAATCTATGATCTAAATCTAAACTATTGAAATGCATGATCCAGGAAGAACAAAATAAAATATGCCTGGAATTCTCAAGCTACTTAAAAGACAATGACATGAATTTTTGCTGAGTATGAAGGGGACAGAATGTCTGATAATTAGTTATAAGAAGGCACCATTATTCAAGAGTACTTGCAATCCCAACCTATGCAAGCAGCCTTGGCTCTATTTCAAAAATACAATTAAGTCAATAATGTGCATAGTGGAAGGAATTTTTAGCATGCCGTTGTAGAAAGTTTCAATTTACAAAGAATTTCTCACAAAATTCTATAAATGAACTAATATTATTATTCCCAGTTTACTGATGAAGATATGGAGGATCAGATATATAAGTGTGCATAGAGAGATAGATAGATAGAGACATCTTGTACATATATTTTAAATAACTTTCTCAAGGCTACACATGTTATAAGTGGCAAAGTTGGGTCACAAACCTAAGGCTTCTGATTCCAGTCTACTATGCCAAGCTGCTTTAGAAAAAGAAAGGACAAAGAGGGGCTTGATAAAATAGTTAAAAGGAAAGGACTGATGGAGAAGAAGAGTGATGGAGTCTAAAATAGATACTGTCCTACAATGTTCTCTATCCTAACTTGTGGAAATAAGCTAATCTATGTAATGGATTATGCAATCCTTAAAATGTCATTTACTAGAAGTTATACATAGCACCATATAGATTTCAGACTGAATAGGATCATCACCATTAAAATTTGGGGATTGGTTCCTCATAGGACATGAAGGAAAAAAATCTACCTTACCAAAGTCAGCTTTTGAAATAGTTCCAGTTCACATAGAAGTTACACAAGTAAAACAAATTCCCCATTGATAGTGTGGTTCCCAAAAACAATAACACTGATTCCAACAGAAATATTTCTCATTTACCCAGAATCTTCCCTGGGAGATCAAAGTCCTTTACATTCCCTTGCTTTCTGTCTTCATAGCATCCCAGCAAAGCATAATCAAAGGACTTAGAAGTAAGGGGATGAAGACACATAGGGATAGGGAATGGATCTGTGATTCCACTGGTATAGAGGCCTCCCACTTGAAGAAATCTCTCTCCCATTGCAAGCTGGCACCTTTTTTGCACTTAAGCCCTTAAAACAGTTGTTTAGAGCATTGAGAGCATGGACCCAGAGTGAAATAGCCAATAAATGGGGAGGAGGATTGAGGTAATGACTTTCCTACCAAGTGTACAGAGTAAATACATAGTCTCCTTAATGTTAATTAACTTCTGATCATCTATTCTGGGTGGATAGATGAAATATATTATCCTTGCTTTAAAATCATCTTTAATGGGTCTCTCCCATAAGCACAGATGATCAAGGATTCACCAGTCTTAAAAACAAGAAAATATTTAATAATCAGGAATCAACCATAGAGTCTTGAAAAAATTATCTCTATACTTTGACATCTAATATTCTAAGTATGTATTGTCTATGTAACAATGGAAGTATACCCTAATTTGGATTACAGCTGACAGTCCTATAAGCTCCTTACAGGTTTACAAAGTACTTCATGTAAAAATATATAAATATGCTCACATGCACACACATAGTATGTGTATGTATGTTTATATACATATATATATATATACATACCCATTTGATCCTCCAATAACCCTGTGAGATTAAATAATGCATTTTTGTCTCCTTTTTATATATGAAGGAATGGAGGCTAAGGAATATTGAGTGACTGTTTTTTATGACATTGCTTTCTCCTGACTCTCCTACCTGTCTGACCACTCCTTCTTAGTCTCTTTTGCTTCTTCATCTAAGTCATATCTGTTAACCAAGTCATCCTCAGTTCTCTTCTCTTCTCCCTTTATAGTATTTGACATGGTGATCTCACCAGCTCTCATGAGTTCAATTATTGTCTCCATGTTGATAATTATCAGATTTATATACCCAGCCCTAAAGTCTCTCCCAACCTACAGTTTCGTGTCTCCAACTGGTCATTGGACATTTTGAAATTTAATTCAAGAGCTCAAAACTGAACTCATCCTTCCACCCAAATCCTCCCCTCTTCCTAATTTTCATAATACTGCAAAGGATACCACTATCTTTCCAGATACCCAGGCTCACAACCTAAGTGTTACCTCTTCTCTCTCACCCACCCCCATATTCAATTAAGTGCCAAGCCCTGTCATTTCTACTTTCATAATATCTGTAACATATTCCCCTTCTCTCCTGAGATGGTCATCAACCTAGGTGCAAGTCTTTATCACATCATACCTAGATTATTGTAATACCTTACAATTTATCTCCCTCCAACCTCTAGTCCATCCTCCAATCAATAGTCAAACTGATTTTCCTAAAGTACATATTTCTGACTATGTTTGATACCCCACTCCACTCAATAAACTTCAATAACTCTCCATACCTCCAAGATCAAATATAAAATTACTTTCAAAATTACTGTGATCCAGTGACACAAATATTGTTACTTTTCCTCTCACTCAACATTCCATCTCCTGATCCAGGCATCTTCACTTTTTCTCATATTGGAATTGTCTCCCTCCTCACCTTTACCTCTGACCTTCCCTTGTTTCCTTTAAGTCCCAAGGCATATCCAGTCCCCTACAGGAAGCCTTTTCCAATCACTCTTCATTCTAGTCCTTTTCCTCTGTTGATTGACTCCAATTTATCCTTTGTTTCATGTTTGTACATCATGGTTTGTATATTTTCTCCTCCACTGGCCTGTGAGCTCCTTGAGTGTAGTGTAGTGTAGTGTATTTTTCTTTTCTCTATATATACAGCAGTTGGTACAGTCCTTGCCATTGTGCCCGTGTAGCAAGCACTTAATAATAGTTTATTGACTGCCTGACCATCCGCATAACTATTAATTGATAGATCTAGTATTCAAAGTGGGAAAGGAGAGAGAGGAGAGAACATAGTATAGTGGAGAGAGCAATGGATGCTATGACTATTAAGAGTAAAGATCACAAAATTATAGAACTTGGAGAGGACTTTAAACAGAGTAACAATCTAATCCTATCCATAGTTTAAAAAAACTGTCTACCAGAATACACCCCTACAAGTGGTCAACTGGCCTATGCTTAAGAAAAATTCCAATGAATCTCCCAAGGCAGCCCTTTCAGCTCTAGTACTTCTCTAGTTATTAGGAAATTTTACATAACAGAAAAATTTCTACCTATTTCTCTTAGTTCTATACTATAGTTGAACAAAACAAGCCTAATTCCTTTTATAATGACAGCTCTTCAAATTCTTGAGGACAACTATATAACCCTCAGGCTCTCCTCTTCCTCAAGCTAACTTCTAGCTCCTCAATCAAACTCTGCAAGGCATGGTCTCAAGACCTTTTACCATCTATCCTTAAATTGACTTCTCTTAAATTATTATTGTTTGGTGGACCTTAACTCTTCCTGACCTTATTTGGGGTTTTCTAGGCAAAGATACTGGAGTGGTTTGCATTTTCTTTTCCAATTCATTTTACAGATAAGGAATAAAACAGGATTAAATGACTTTCCCATATTACACAATTAGAAAGTGGCTGAGGCTGGCTATGAACTCATGAAGGTGAGTTTTTCTGATTTCAAGTCTGTGTTCTCTACATTGTGTCACCTAACTGCCTAATATTGGCTCTACCACTAACTTATTTTTGATATTAGGTAAATTATTTAATCTCTGTTTTAGAATTTGTCTCTTTTTGTGAAGAATAAAAATAAAAATAAAAATAAAAATTCCTCCCAATTGTCTTAGGGGTTGTGAAGAGCAAACAAGATCATGGTTGATCTTTACACTTTGAAAGATGAAAAATGCCACTTACAAAAAAGATCACAGATTGCTTTACAAACAGTCCCAGGAAAAAAAAAACCAGTCCCAGAATTAAGATGGGACTGGAGGGATGACATTGTATATTTAGAATAACAATAATGATAGTGGATCAATAAGATCTCTCTTCCTGCTGTGACTTCTGGAGAGTTGTACTCCCTTCCTTATCTGAAAAAGCATGAAATCAGACAAGAAACTAACATGGTTGTACTTCTTCCTCAAGGAAAAGCTCCCAAACAGAGAAACATTTTTGTCATATTCCTATATTCTGAAAGGCTATGATGATATGGAGAGTGGTTTCCAATTATTCTGTATTACTTTGGTTGAGGGGACATGGGGGGGGAAGGGGGGGAAAGGAAATGTGGAGAGAGAGGTAGGAGAAGGGAGAGGGAGGAAGAAGAAGAAAGAGAAGGAAAGAAAATGGTTTTCTGCTATGTATCACAATGAGAGAGGGGGGAGAATAATAACTTGCAAGGGAAAACAGAAGAGGAGAAAAGGGAGGGGGGAAAACAATGTAAAATGGGAAAAAAAGGAGAAAATGGGTTTTAATTGAAAGTGTAAAATGCAAAGGCTTTAATTGAAGTGAGAAATTTGTGTAGGACTTGTAAATTGTTAGATATTCATTTATCTCTATCCACCTGTCCTATCATCATCATCATCATCATCATCGTCATCATAACTAATGTTTGCTGTTGGTGTTTAATCATTTTCAATAATGTCTGACTTTTCATGACTGAGATTTTCTTGGTAAAGACACTGGAGTATCTTTCACAGATGAGGAAACTGAGGTAAATAGGATTAAGTGACTTGCCCAGGGTCACATGGCCAGTAAGTGTCTGAGACCAGATTTGAAATAAAGTCTTCCTAACTGCAGTCCCACAACATTCTATATGCTACACCTCCCAGTTATTTCATAGCATCAAAGAACTTCAGGACCTAAAGGAACCTCTGAAGTTATCTGGTCCAAGTCTTATTGGAATCCTTCTTCAACAACTCCAGTGGTGGTCATTTAGTTTCCACTTGAAGGAGTCTAGGAAATGGCTAATCCCAAAACAGCCTGTTCCACTTTTGAATTTCTTCCTCCTATTCAGTTGAAATATACCCTATATAATTTCTATTCCCTGAGCTTTCTTCTCTTCTCTAAATCCAAGTTTAGCAAGTATTTGTTATAAACATCTTTGGGATTTTCACTTGCTCTTTCTCTCTATTATGAAGCACTTTTCTTATTCCAGCCTTCACCATTTCATACTTGGAATATAACAATAGCCTAATGATAAGAGGCTTCCCCTACCTCCCATCATTCTCTTTGCTCCAATTTTAACCTGAACACCAATCAGGTTAATCTTCCTAAAATATTGTTTTTATATTGTCATTTTCCTGTTTAAGTGTCTGAAATGACTCTCTGTTTCTTAGTGTGTGTGTCAATTAAATTTCTATTTAATATGTACTATATGTTTAGCATGATACCAGGTTACATGAAGGATTCGGGAATATTAGAAGTCTTTGCCTAGAAAAGTTTAAAACTAGTTAGATAGGCAAAATTAATAAACAGAATATAATATGATATAATATGATGACACAATATATCATAATATAATGTAATGTGAAGTAATATAAGCTGTTTTATGATCATCCTAACCATAAGACTCGATGAGTATGACTTGTATGATGTGATGCAGAGAAAAGAGCCAAAAGAACAATATTGCAACATCAAGATGACAACAGTGAAATTTAAGAAAACAGTAATGAGCAGCAAAGTGTAGGTTCAAATTATTAGAAAATATTGGCACCAAGCTATGAAAAGTAATGCATTCTTTTTTCTATTAGCAAGTGGTTTAATCACAAAACTTGGAAGCAATGTATATCAGCAATTTACAAATGTTGTATAAGCACTATTGGGGTTCCCCAAAACCTTTTAGAGGTTAATTAACCGTAATTCTAAGGTCAGAACTATTTTTATAGTGCAATTTGACTATTAAAATATGCCTCCTTTTCCCAACTATTTATGTGAGGTCATATTTTCTTCATATACTTCATTCAAAACAATAGAATAAAGAGGGAGATATGAGAACTTAGCAAAAAAAGACAAAATTACATTTTTGATAAATATTTTTCATTTTGGAAAATATAGTTAATTTTTGTTAAAATATTATTTATATTATATTAACATGTAATGAACTTGTTTAAATTAATAAAAAAATTTGACAAATTTATCAGTTTTAATTTATATTATGGTAAATATGGATAAATATAACCTATAAATAAAAGCCCTTTGAGGTATAATATTGAAAGATGTAAAGGAATCCTCAATAATCATTGAGTGTAAAATAGGTGGTGCAGTGGATAGAGAAATGACTCAGGAGGACCTGAGTTCAAGTCCAGCCTCAGACACTTAATAATTACTTAGCTGTGTGACCTTGGGCAAGTCACTTAACCCCATTGCTTTGCAAAAACCAAAAAAAAAAAATGTAAAATGATACTGAGACCAAAAAGGTTGAAAACCCCTGACATATACTAAGTTCCAATCAATCTTTTAGGTAGTTTTGCTTAGATACTTTTTTTTTTGAGGGAGGAGAGGCAGCAAGGAGGATTAGAAGAGGTCTTTGGAAATTTGCTGTAAAGTCTTGCATCAGATCACAGTGTTTTAATATGTATTAATGTTGATTTTAGGAGATCAATAAAAATCACAGTTGGCAGGAAAGTTTTCTAAAGGAGGTGGGAATTGAAAAAGGAAAGGGATAAAGATGATGGGGAAATGGTTAAAGGTTTATAGGCAGGAGATGAGGAGGACAGCATGAGCAAAAGCATGAAATTTAGAATGATTATGGTTTATTTGGGGAATGGTGAAAATATGAACCTGACTAAAGCAGAGGGGCATGATTGGAATAGTAGTCAGAAATAAAGTTGTCTAAGAAAGATATAATGAGGTTATATGGGCATTTGAATGCCAAAAAGAGAGTTTAAACATGAAAGAGTGGAAATAAGGTACAACTAACAACTTCTGAACAGAGGAATTGCAGGATGAAAGATTTGTTTTAGAAAAATGGGTTTGGGGTAAGTTGCCCAGTGGTTAGAGCACCGGTCCTGGAGTCAGGAGTACCTGAGTTCAAATCTGACCTCAGACACTTAATAATTACCTAGCTGTGTGGCCTTGGGCAAGCCACTTAACCCCATTGCCTTGCAAAAACTAAAAGAAAATATGGGTTTGATAGTAGTCGAACCCATTGGTTTGGATGGATTGTTTTCACATCTAAGACTTTCTCCAGTCATCCTGATTCATATCTGACCACTAGTTCCAGATGACTAGAGGAATAAATGAGGCAGTGACTTAGCTCAGCACCCTTCTCACTCAAATCCAATTTGCATGAATGTCATGGCATCACTTCCATAATGTCTTAGTCTTCTTTGAAAATGAAGGGTAAGGGGGAAGCTAGGCAGCACAGTGGATAAAGCACAGGCCTTGGAGTCAGGAGCAACTGAGTTCAAATCTAGCCTCAGATACTTAATAATTGCCTAGCTGTGTGACCTTGGGTAAGTCACTTTACCCCACTGCCTTAAATAAAAATGTTTAAAAATAAAAAAAAAAAATGAAGGTAAAACATCATCCTCATCAAGCCTGGCTAAATACGAGAAAAGTAGCAGCATCAATAGGAGACAGCTAAGTGACTCAGGGAATAGAACATTGGATCTAGAGTCAGGAAAACCTGAATTCAAAGTTAGACTCAGACACTTATCAGCTGTTTGATACTGGGCAAGTCACTCAACCTTTATCTTAATCCACTAGAAAAGAAAATGGCAGTATCTTTGCCAAGAAAACCTCACAAACAATAGAAGTCAGACACAACTAAACAATAACAAAGCAATATCAATAAAAACAGGGAAGTCAGGAGAAAGAACCCTATTAGAGCTAAAAATGATAATTTGGTTTTAGACATTTTGAGATTTTGGTTCCTGATTCTTAAAGTACACCCCAGTTGTTTTTTAGGACAACTCCTTACTTCTTCTATGGTCAAGCCAGACTCACTATAGTTTGGGTCATGAAACCAACATCATGTCAGACTAGACATTTTCTTTGATCTTCATAACCTTGCAAGCTTCTCCAAAATAGAAATTATAAACAGAGATGAAACGAATTCAGCTATCTTTGCAATCTAGAACATCAGGAACCCAAACAAGTTAAATACTTTGAAATAATAGCAAAGGAAGCCAACAATCCCTAATCTCAAATGCAGGTACACCCAGCACTTCCTCCTGCTTCACCTATCTTGCTCTTGTCAGGGCTACATAATCTGACCTTCCTCAGCCTTATAACAAAACTCAATTCTATACACTCACACTCAACCACTCACTCCAGTGTACAGCATCATTGAAATTCAAACTCCTGGAGTGGCTAGGTGGCACAGTGAATAGAGCACTGGCCCTGGAGTCAGGAGTACCTGAGTGCAAATCTGACCTCAGACACTTAATAATTACCTAGCTGTGTGGCCTTGGGCAAGCCACTTAACCCCACTGCAAAAACCTTTAAAAAAAATAAAGAAAAAAGAAATTCAAACTTCTAATGGCAAAAATTTGTTAAAAATGTGATAGCAACATGGGCAGTATTCTGCTCTGTGTCCTAACAGTTGCCAGATGATGAAGGAATGGTGAAAATAGAGGCAGGATCCATGTGTGGTTGTGTGATGCCCCAGAAAAACCTAAGGGAAATTATCTAGTATCTAGCTGGGAAAGAGAATGTGGCTAATGAATCAACCTGCATGGGAGGAATCTGAACAAAGTGAAATCAAACTTCCAGAGAAATAGTCATCAAAGGGAGAGAGAGCCAGAAAGTGAGCAATAGGAGAAAACAGACACACACCCCCCCCAAAAAAATTTAAAACATTTTAAATTGACAAAGATCTCATAAGAAAGAAAACTCATAGATCTTGAGCACAAATAGATAAACCAACAGAAAAGATGATAATATAATGAAATATACCCTCCAGATCAAATAAGAGAGTTCAGGTATATATGAATAAGTATTTCAAGATAAAGAAAAAATTAATACTTGATTGAATGAACACATCTTTGCCTTGCAAATTCTACCAAAAGTATATGGAACCATAGCAGGTTTTTCTTGAATTGTTTAAAAGAGAAATAAGAATTGTGAAAGCATAATGTATAGCTTGAACATCAGAAATAATTGTCAGAATAGAAGGAAAAAATAATAAATGGCAAATTCACCAGAAACAAAAAAGAAGTTAAATGATTCTTTAATGCAAATACATGAAACTGACGGACATTTAGAAGAAAATAAGCAAAACAGCAAAACTAAAAGAAAGCATGATCTTTATATAGACAAATTATATTGATCTTGAAGACAGGATGTATAGAAATAAATTAGATTATAGGATACTCAAAAGAAGTCAAAAAACTTGAAAGCTGTAATGCAAACAATAATATATTTTTTAAAAACTATCAATTTCTGAACACAAAAATGAGCCAAATTAAAAAAATTCACAGATGACCTCCAAAAGGAAATTGTAACTTGCAAACCACAAGACACCTAATGTTAAATTGAACAATTCCAATGACAAACAACAAATTCTACAAGTGACCAGGGAAATACCTTAATATTAAAGGAAGGAATAAGATTATTTTGTATGCTCCAAAAACCATAGTAGGAACTGGAATGTATTCCAAAAAATAAAAGGACTCAAGACACAGCCCAAGGTGAGTCTCAGAAAATGAGTCTAATTATAAATTTTTAAAAATGGCATTCAATCATTGCCTCCTAAATATTGCATGTTTATTCCTGTTTCCATATTTACTCAGTCATGTTCCTCATACTACAATGTCCTCCCGTACTTCTTCAAGCTATTCCAAATTTTATTCATCCTTGAAGATCTAGTTTTTATACTGACTCTTCCATGAAATCTACTCGGACTACTCCAGTTTACACTAAGTACGATATATATTGAAAAAGTTGTGGTAAATGTTTTAAGTTTTCTGAGAAGAAACATGATGGTTGGCAAGAATAATAAACATCTAACAACAGTTTTTTAAAAGCCAAAGAAAAGGAAATAATTGATCCATTTTTGAAGAAGGATTAATATAATGTCAAGGCAGTATCTGTGTACAATAAATGCAATATTGGTAAGAGCTTAATCAAAAGTACTCAAACAAACAAAATTTGTCTTTAAACAGTCTTATGGGTTATTTTGTAAATGAGTTTATTGCTTATTGAAATAATGGTGAAACTGTTTATTATAAGTTCAAGTTGAAATCCAAGTCCTTTCTTCTTCTTGAATAACCTACCCAGTTATAAAACTCTAAATCTGGAGGATTATAAAGGTCCCTGGGAAAGTTATTTGCTCATCAGAGAAGAGTTTTCTGATTATTGGTTCAGATAATAATCCTTTGTATTTGTTGTCTGCTTTAATTTATTCAGCATTTTATTGATCTGAATGTTTTTATGAGAACTCTTTTAGATATGAATCAATTTGTGATATTCTCAGAGAAATTCTTGAACTATGAGAACTTTTAGTTTGGGGTTTTGGGTTTTTTTTTTAGGTTTCTGCAAGGCAAATGGGGTTAAGAGGCTTGCCCAAGGCCACATAGCTAGGTAATTATAAAGTGTCTGAGACTGGATTTGAACCCAGGTACCCCTGACTCCAGGGCTGGTACTCTATCTACTGTGCCACCTAGCCACCCTGTATTTGTTTTTTTTTAAAGAAGGCTTCAAGATTGAACCTAATCTGAGTAAATCCAGATCTTTTTATCTATTGAGATATCAGTTACAGGTTATGAATACAATGTACTGTCACTTTTGAAAATTAGTGAGAAACAATGTTCTGAGCAAGATCAAAATATTAATTAGGCTAGCCGTAATCAATAAACTGGGTCAATGACCTCTCCCAATGACCAAAAACCCTAAGGCAGAACTCACCAACCTTAATATAGTTTTGGGGAATATGGGGTTGGGGGGGAACAATACAATTCGTTATAGGGGGACAACATGATTAGTTTCATTAGGAAAAGCTGGGTTAACACTCACAAGGGTTAGCAACTACCCCTCTAGGTCTTAGAGGAATATTTGGTTGATTTATTGTACCTATCTGCATCTTGAGGTCACTGATAGTGGACCAGGGATAGCAGACTCTGTGGCTCCTAGGAGAGAGATAGAAAACTCCTTAATTGTACAAGGACAGGCAAGGATAGGTAATATATCTCTAGCTTCAACACTCAAGAAAACATGAAATGTCTTGATATTTTCCTAGAAACTGAAGTTATAATAGATAACAGTTTTTCCCCAGCAATTATAATTTTAATCTTAGAGGGAAGTTCAACTCCTGGGACTAGGAAATGTTTGTTGTTTCAGTCCACATTGCAAGATTACAAATAGTACACTCCTTGGTGTCTACCTGCAACTTTCAGGGATAGCAGATTTCCTTGAGGGAAAGACTAGAAGAGTAATTAGAAAGAGAACTAGAATTCTTATCTTAATTCATTACACGATTTTCTAAAGTTCTGAACTATATTCAGAGAAAAAATCATGATTTAGGCAGTTATTTATGAGAGAAAATCAATTTATTGTAAATAGGATCAATAAAAAAGATAATTCAATTTCTTCAGTGTCCTAAGAACTAAGTTAATATCATTTATCATAGAATTTCAGAACTAAAAGGAATCATTGAATATTACTAGAACTCAGAGAAGGAAGAGATTACTAAGGGTTAAGGTAAAGCTTCCTTCAGAAGTTAGAAATGACCATTTTTCTTTCAGAAAGGGTAGAATTTACATAAAATGAAAGAGGGATTAGGGAAGGGCACTCCCAGCAGCAGGAACAAAGGCAGATTTTTAGCGTCTACAAAATGCAAGGCAGCATCTCTTATACCCATAGACTTACTTTCCTTCACATAGTTGTCTCCTTAGAATTTTATCACTTCTCATATGGGCTACTGTTGAAATCATGTAATTAAATGGTCTTCCCTCAACCCACTCATAGGCATCCATCATTCAAATGAATGCCTTGAAATTTTCCTAATATACCATTCAGATCACTAAAAACTCACACTCAAAGACACTCCCTATTGTTCAACAGCAGGTACACAGATCTTTCCCTTCTCATAAATATAAGATTGGCAATATTTACAAAAGAGAAAAGTAATAAATGGAAAGATTGTGAGAAACAGGCATATTGATGCACTATTGGTGGATCTTGTGAATTGTCCTAATCATTTTGGAAAACAATTTGAAACTTCTATACCTCTAAAATTACTAACTTGGGCATACTCTGACCCAGCTCCTTTGACCCACTACTAGATGTTTACCCCCAAAGAGATCCATTTCTATAAACTCCACCTTTCAGAAAAAGGGAGGGAGGTACATCTTCTTAACTTCTTATTGAGGGTCTTGCTTGGTCATAATAATTACGTGTTGTTCCATTTTGATTTTACTGTTTCATTCATCTACATTGGTTCTAATCACTTCATGTTGTATTAGTTTATATGCCTTCCCTTGCTTCTCTGAAATCTTCATATCATCATTTCTCATGGAATAGAAATTCCTAATATTAGTGTTCCATAACTTACTTTGACATTCGCCAGTGAGTCAGCAGATCTTCTTAACAGATGCTATTTCTTATCTAAATTCTGTCTGTAATACCTCATCATGTACAGAGGTGATCCTGAACACAGGTTCTGGAAGCCCCTTTATTGTTGGAAGTCTTCAAACATCAATTCAACATTATTTTTTTGTTTATTTGGGAGAGGTTTCCCAGGGAGAAAGTTGGTCAGCAAGTAAAGAATTTTTGAAACTGAAAGATGCAAATTTTCAATCTCAGAACTGAGAACAAAAAATAACCACCTGCCTAATATTTGTCTTTGTATCCCTAGCATCTAACCCAATGGCCAACATAGTAAATCCTTAATAAGCTTGTTGATTGATTGTTTTATATTCCCAGTACCTCCCCTAACCCATAGGCACATAGTGCTTAATAATTATCTGTTGATTGATGAAACTTTAGATATGGAAGGGGCTGTGATATATGTGATGAAGGAAGTTTAATTCTATAGGTTTTGAATTATTTTAATGTCTCCTCACTGCCTCTCTTGATTAATCTATGGCAGTGTTATGTTCCACTCAGGTATCATATTCTAGAAGGTCATTTGCCTCCTTCCATTTTATTACCCATATTCTATGTATTCGTGTATATATGAGTCTATAAGTACTACCGCTGTCCCTTGGATATTTTCTCTGAGTTAACAGGTTTCATTTTATTATCATAAATGATACTCTTTGGAATAAGTGTTAGTAATTTTGTATCTTGGATTTTTTTTTCTTCTTCCCATTGCATTTTCAATTTAAAATTTTTTTGTAAAGTTATTATTAGTCTCAATCAATGTTTATTAAGCACATATCATATGCTAGATGCTGGGGATACACATGCAAATCTTACATGTAAGGTAATTCTAACAGAGGAGACAAGTACATGTATAAGGATATTCAGAAAAATATAAAGAGAATAAATACAAATACAAGGTAGTTTGGGAAAGATGGCACTCACTAGTAATTGGATACATTAGGAAAAGCTTCATATAGAAGATTTGAATTGAGTTTTGAAGGAAAAGAGATAAAGGAGTTAAGGAACAAATGAATGAATGAATGAATGAGTGAATGAAAAACTTATTGCATGTTTATTATGTATAAATACCTGTGCTAGGTTCTAGGAATTCCACAGAAATGTCCATTTTTAAGGAACTCACATTCTAATGGGAGACATAGTATATAATGGAGACTCTCCATGATATTCCAGATTCCTACTCAGGAACATAGCCCCTGATTATTCATGTCAAGTTACCAAAGTCACCTTGCCATCCCTTAACGGGAAGACCCCAGTTTCCTTGTCTCATCTGTTCTTCTTATAACTAGTATTAAAAAAAAAAGGTCTTCTCCCTCCAGGTGCCACCTTGGGATCCTTACCATCATGTCATAAGCATGGGAAGTTTCTGTCTCTTAAATGAGTGTAATTCAATTTTCTGTGGGAGAACCTGGAACTGAGGGGATCAATGGAACATTTTCCTTTTCTTCCACTCATCAAACATCAGTCTATATATGAATTCTTCTCTGCCCCTTCAGATTCTTCCCATCCACCTCTTTTTACTTAAAACACTCTTTGCATGCTTTAATGGGATATTTAGTTCTCCCTTAAAAACCTGATGAATGTTCCTCCTTTTATCTTTGCCTCTAACCTAGAGTCCAACTGACATGGAAATGTCACTTGGCCCTGGCAGAAATATGCCAAGCCACTGAAATTTTTATTGTATCTTCCATACTGACTGAAACATATCTTCATTTCTATAGATTGGTCAAGCACATATATTGTGTTGGGTAGTTCCTAAGGGAATCATTTATTTAGAGCAAATTTCCCAGTGTTTCCTCAGGCTTTCCACCTGCCTTATCTGGTACTGGCTTGTCTTTTATCTACATGTGTCACATTCCTGGCACTAAAAATAAATAGTAATTGTCCTTAGTTGTTATCTGGAAGGTCTTTTGAAGAAAGGGTAATTCATTTCTAAGAATTAGTAAATGTTTTTAACCTAAACAGCATTGAGTGTTCATAGGTTTTTTTGGGGGGGATCCCCAAAAAAGAGGAAGTGAGGAATTGAATTACTAAGTCTTAATGAAGAAGGATCATATTTTTGTTGCTGTTCAGTCATTTCAGTCATGTCCAATTATTCATAATCTCATTTGGAGTTTTCTTGGCAAAGATACTAGAGTTATTTACTATCCATCTCCAATTCATTTAATAAATGAAGAAACTGAGGCAAACAGGGTGAAATGACTTGCCCAGGGTCATACATCTATTAAGTGTCTGAGGCCAGATTAGAACTCAGGAAGGTGAGTTTTCTTGATTCCGGTTCTGGCACTCTATCCAGTATGGGTAACTGGGACACCACTGAAAAATTTTGAGCAGTGGGATGACATCTGTAAAGAAATGTTTTAAGAAGTTTATTCTGGAAATTGACTACAGCATGGAGGATTATTTGGAATGGAGAGAGATGTTTTAAAATTATATCAGTAGTTCAGAAGGGCTAGGAGGAGAGTAGATACAATGAAAATAGAAAGAGATAGACACAGGAGACATCACAATTGATAGGTCTTGAAGATTAGATATGAATGTAAAAGAAGTTAACGATTAGTCAAGGAAGACTGGGGGTCATGATAGTAACAATGAAGAAATGAAAAACTGCTAATAGAAGGAACTGAATCTTAGGAAAAAGTGAGCTCAGATTCAGGAGTAGTTGAAAATTTAGATGGAATTTCAGTTGGAAATACAGGATTGAGAACAAAAAGTAGATTTCATCATTAGAAAGTCAACGTTTGGGGGCGGCTAGGTGGTGTAGTGGATAAAGCACCGGCCTTGGAGTCAGGAGTACCTGGGTTCAAATCTGGTCTCAGACACTTAATAATTACCTAGCCGTGTGGCCTTGGGCAAGCTACTTAACCCCCATTTGCCTTGCAAAAAAAAAAAAACCCTAAAAAAAAAAGAAAGTCAACGTTAATATCATAGTAGGGATGAAATGATAGTAAGGTTGAGGAGTAAGAGGCATAATACATATAGATTTTATTCAGAGAAATCTGAAGGTGAAAGGGAGTTGGCAGATAAAGTTGACTTTTCTGAAGGTAAGGGAGAATTAAGATCATTTATAAGCATGGAGGGAAAGAACCAATAAGGAAAGTTTAAAATCATGAGAAAGAGACAGGGACAGAGACAGAGACAAAGACAGAGAGGATGATTAATTCATAGATTATAAATTCAGAGTTGGTAAGAATTCAAAAAGAACTGTGATGGAAAATGTCAGTCATATTCAGAGAAAAAATTATGGAATCTGAATGCAGATCAAAGTGTATTATTTTGATTTTTTAATTTTTTTGTTTTTTTCTGTCTCTTGATTTTTCACTTTTGCACAGCAAGTATAACCTGTATCAAATTACTTGCTATCTTGGGGGGGGAGAGGAGAGTGGGAGGGAAAAATTTTAGAAAAATCAATGTTGAAAACTATCTTTGCATATAAATATTAGAATTGAGTAATTAATTTTTAAAAAGAAAAAAAAAACCTACAAATGTTCAACTACACTACCAAAACAAAAAACAAAACAAAACAAAAAAAACTAGAGCTGGCAAGGACTATCAAAGTCCACCTTGTCCAGCTGAGACTAATATGAGGTTACATGATTTGACCAACATCAGTGAGCAGCAAAGGCAGAAATGTATTCCAAGTCCATTGCGTTCTGGTTTGGTATTATTTCCCACATTATAGGACATGTAAATGGAGACATTCTGTAAAGACTGTCGACAGGTAAGATTGGCCTTTACTCTAGATAGAGACAAAGAAATAATAACCATGACAATAACATTTTGTGCACATGTGTGCGTGTATATATTTGTTTCATATAATATCAGTAGAAACTAAGGAGAACAGATATATCTATAAGGGCATATTAAGGAATAGAGGATTCATTACATTTAAGTGGAGATGAGCAGTGTAGATTCAAACAGGATTCCCTGATACTCAGACACATCAGAAATAGAAATACTGTAAAGAGTAGTCATTTATGTCAAGGGGATGAACAGTTTTTGGACTGAGTGTGTCATATAGAAATTGTCACCATCAAATAACAAAGAAGTTGATGAATATAGAATGGATAATTTTAAGATTATGGGGTAGATTAGATGGTTACTGAGATCCATTCCAACTATGAAATTTTTTGATTCTGTATGACTGGAAAGAGAGAGGCAGCCAGTGGCTCAGTGGATAAAGTACTGGGCCTGGAGCCAGGAAGACCTGAGTTCAAATTCAGCCTCTCTCATTTCTTAGTTGTATGATCCTGAGCAAGTCATCTAACCTCTGACCAAATGAACCCACTAGATCTTCTGGAGAAGGAATACAAATTGCTGCACCATCACCATCAAGAAAACCTCAAATGAAACTGGACATGACCAAAAAGACAGAACAACAACAAATGACTGGGCAACAGACAATGGATTTGGTAAAGAGATTAGTGATAATCCTCATGGAGCAATTTCGTACATCTCCCTCCCCTTTGCAAAAATGGAAAATTAGGAGTATAAAATACTGGATTATGACATGTTGAATGATTTTCTTAAGAGCTAGGGCTAGAGACTGGATATGTGATTTTCCTTAATATTGAGAACTCTATTGTGAGGAAACTCCCTCTAATGATGCAGGCTGGCAATGAAATTTAGAATGTCTAGGATCAAACAATCAGTATTTATCAAGGATGGGACTTGAGCACAAGTATTCCATGGGCAACTCTCTAAATGCTACACTACACAATCTCTCTCAAAGTTATCAGATTGCTCTTTTATTTCTTTTTTCTCTCTCACAAGTAGGAACTTATTGACTAGAGAAAAATAAGGGATATGTTCAGAAATGAAAAATTTATAAAATTCAAGAGAAATCAACACAAATAAGAAAAATAAAAAATTTAAAGGCAATTTCAGTGACTTTGTATCTAATCCGGTGCCTACCATAATGCATTATGCATTGTAGTAGCACAATAAATATGTTAAATTGAATTGTTGAGCAACAGCCAGAAACTGTAAGCTAGTTTCCATTTACCCTTTTCTTTTTAATTCCAAAAGGTTTATCTTCAACTTTCTGAACCTTCCTTATCTTCACTAATTTTATTTTTCCTGTAGGGGAGGAAGATAGGGAGCACGAGGCAATTGAGATAAAATGCCATGTCCAGGGTCACACAATTAGTAATTGTCAAGTGTCTGAGGCAGTATTTGAATGAGGTCCTCCTAACTCCAGGACCAGGGTTCTATCCACTGCAACATCTAGCCCTATCTTAGCTAATTTTCAATAAAATTTCCTGAAGGATATAAATTTAAAAAAAAAGAAATTTATACATTTTAGTCAGTGTCTACAGCATTATATGAGGCAACTAAACAGATATAAAATGGTTATGAAGACTCTTCTTCCTAAATTCAAATCTGGCCTCAGACATTAGCTGTGTGACCCTGGACAAGTCATCTGTCCTCATCTGTAAAATGAGCTGGAGAAGAAAATGGCAAACTACTCCAGTATCTTTGCCAAGAAAACCTCAAATGGGGTCATGAAGAGTCAGTTATGATTTTTTTTAAAGTTTTATTTATTTAAAGCAATGGGGTTAAGTGACTTGCACAAGGTCTCACAGAACTCAGGTCCTCCTGACTCCAGGGCCAGTACTCTAGAGGCAGAAGTCAGAGTAGCATTAGGAAGTTTCAGAAAGGTCAATTTAGCTTTCCAAAATAATTTTTATTGTTCCTTGGTGACCTGTTATGGGTCATGAATGAATTAAGGCAAACAGAGATTTAAGTGACTTGCCCAGGGTAACACAGCTAGTGAGTAACTAAGGCTAGATTTGAACTCAGATCTTCCTGACTCCAGACCCAATGCTCTATCCATTGAACCACCTAGCTACCCTAATAATTAGAGCTTTCCAAAACTGGAATGGAAGATAGGAAGTTCCCTCTCAGTAGAGATTTTCAAGCTAACTGGACAACCACTTGTTGGGAATGTTATAGAGAAGATTTTTGTCTAAATCTGAGTTGGACCAGATGACCTCTGAGGTCCTTTCCAGTTTGAAATTCTCTGATTTTATGTGATAAATGTCACAGATAAAGCTTGCCAAAGTAACAAGTCAACAATGTTGAAAAAAATGCAGTGCTGAGATTGCAAATCATTCTCCGATTACTGACAGCCTGGCTTGGTCCATGGAAGTACTTTCACCCTAGGTGGGAGGGTAAATATTTGGAAGGAAATGGCGAACAAAAAGAAATTAATTTTTAAAAAATGTAAAGCTTTTCAAAGTTTAAAAGAAAAGGCTTTTTTTCCATTTGAAGTACATTTCAAAGTCCATTTAAGAAATGAGCCAGTTCTGTGAGCCTGTTCTGTCCTTAAGTCATATTGCTACATGGGGCAAAAAAGCCTCACTCATAAAGGGGAATTAAGCAGCAAAAGACTGTAGAAAAGTGCCTCAAGTTGAAAAGAAAAGTTAATTTGCATTGGCGTATCTGCTCAATCTCAAATTAAGGAAGCACATCTGTCAAATTCAGAGCTAAAATGTTATAAAGAAGAAAAGGCAAATGTTGAAAAACCAAATAAATTCAGCTTAATGAAAACTATACAACTTAACCAGAGTCGATTAAGTTGTATTGTGGTCCCAGAAATGAGGAGAAGGTTTTAGGTTGTAAGACCTGTCCTAGAGGACAGTGTTTACTGCCTTTGAACCTTGAACCTGTTATGTATTCTGCCCCCCTCCCACTTTTTTTCTTTTTTAACTCTACCTTTCACTTTTGTCCAAACTGTAATGAAACCCAGTTGAGTCATTTAAAACTCATTCAGTTCCATCTTGTTTTCATTAAAGCTACTACTTCAGAAGGTCCACTTCAGCTGCTGTTGTTTGCTATTGTTACAACTTTAAGTAGTATTCAAGTTGCATGGCTCTAATAGCTCAATGCCCCCCTTCAATTACACTGGGATACCTGAATAGAATGCACAATTTCTTTGTTACCATCTTTTTTGAAACTTTGTTGAGCCTAATATTTTTCTCTCATCATTGCCACCCAAATTTATTTAACGCCAGATGTGTATAGTAGAATGGGGAAAGAGCCATATAGCAAAAGGATGAAAGTATAGAGTAAGAACCACTGGAGATCACCCATGAAAATTTTTGTTTTTAAGAATTAAAAAACTCAGAGGACTCTACATGATTTGAAATGCTAGAACAAAAGATGTTATCAATTGTTTTAAAAAATTCTAATACAAAGAAAAGGTACAACATAGTAGATAAAAATTGGTACCAAAAAATTAAAGTCAAAACACACAACCCAGCTTTATGTTAAAGTTATAAATTACAAAAGTAGTAAGTAGGGGTGGCTAGGTGGCGTAGTGGATAAAGCACCAGCCTTGGAGTCAGGAGTACCTGGGTTCAAATCCGGTCTCAGACATTTAATAATTACCTAGCTGTGTGGCCTTGGGCAAGCCACTTAACCCCATCTGCCTTGCAAAAAAGAAAAAACTAAAAAGGAAAAAAAAAAGCAAAAAGTAGTAAGTAATCTATGCCATTAACTGCAATCATTCCTTGTGCCAGTTTTGCTTAATTGTTTTGGGGGAAAAGTCCTCATGGTGGTTGTGTTGGAGAGGTAGTTATTCCTATGTGTTTGTGGGGATGTATTTGTTGTATCAAAACAACAAGTATCAATAAAATGTTTTAAAACCAATGTATCTTACAAGGGTTCTAGCAATGTACAAATTCTTCCTCAATCCCAGTCTAGAGTGTAAGGTCTCTGATTTAAAAAATCATGTCTAACAGTGGGTACCAATCAATACTAACATAAAGAACAGGATGCATTTTACTCTTTCATTTTTATGAGAAAAGTGAAGTGGGGGAAATCTGTCAGTTTAAGAAATTTATCTGGCCTAGATGTTTGTTCCTCACTTGAAACTTATTTTGTGGGGTGAGTGGGAAAGGAGGAGATGGACATTAAAATATATAACTAAAAACATCACAAACATGAGACTAGAAAAAAATTAAGAAAGACTCTAGATGTGATATTTCCAATAAAAATAACCCTATATACTTCTAAAAAAATTGGTATACTAGTGATGAGTTTACATCAGACACTGATTTATTAATATATAGTTCATTTAGTATAATAAAACCAATGCTAATATGGTTCAGAATTTAAAAAGAGAATATGTAATATGGAAAAACTATTTTGCAGTTCATTTAGTGTAATAAAACCAATGCCAATATGGTTCAGAATTTAAAAAGAAAATATGTAATATGAAAAACTAGACCTCTACTTAATTGTTTTGACAAAAAGATTAACAGCATGGAATGGATCAAAGGAAGATGAATAATATTTTCTTTTGTCTCATACTCTAGGCTGCCCCAGGAGAACCAAGGCCGGGGGACCCATATGGTCTGCTCAGCATGAACAGATCAAAGGCTAGGATAAAAATTGGGCTTTGTGACTTTTTATTGTTATCTTAACATGGGAATAAAAATGGGAAAACACTCCCTTAAAAATGAGCACTTTGATAATATAATGGCCTTTTCTAATAATTGGGTCACAGGTGTCTAAGCATCACCATGTTATTTTTCCATATTTCTCATATCTGTTTTGCCTTCTCCAGCATGAGGACTTCAGTAATCTTCTTTAGCTATTTATAAGTATATAGATATTTATATTTATTTTAAGAAAAAGATAGGATCCTATCAACATTTCTCTCATTGACTCTGTTTCTATGTCTTGGTCAACTATTCTTGTCTTGCTTTAATTCTAACACAGAACAAAGTGTCATGTTATATTTTTCCCACATAATAGCTTATGTTATCAGATACAAAATCTTCAATTAATCAGAGGTTGTTCTTCACAAAAGTGTTAGCCACCATTCTAATTTATTAATGCCTTGATTTAGTCACTTAAAATTTTATTGAGCATCTAGCATGTAAAAAGCATAAACTATTTTTTTTTAGGTTTTTTGCAAGGCAAATGGGGTTAAGTGGCTTGCCTAAGGCCACACAGCTAGGTAATTATTAAGTGTCTGAGACCAGATTTGAACCCAGGTACTCCTGACTCCAGAGCCCAGGGCCAGTGCTTTATCCACTGTGACCCCTAGCCGCCTCCATAAACTCTTTTTAAAAAATTTATTTAAGGCAATGGGTTTAAGTGACTTTCCCAGGGTCCCACAGCTAGGCAATTATGAAGTATCTGAAGTCGAATTTGAACTCAGGTCCTCCTGACTTCAGGGCTGGTGCTTTATCCACTGTGTCACCTAGCTGCCCAAGGCATAAACTCTGGAGCTATACAAGAGACAATTTTTGCTCTCAGTGTGTTCACAATCTAATTTAATTGTGCTTTCCTTTTGGGGAAGAAGGCAAATCCTACATTCTCTGACAAATAACACTAAAATAGGTATACTCTTAGTATATCTCTAGAATGTATACAACTTAAGGACAATATATACTAACTCCAATTTATCCTGTATGTACCTAGTATGTTTGTATGATGCCTGTTCCATTAAAATTTGAGGTCCGGGATTGCTTTTACTTTCCCCCCTTTCTTTATAATGCTTAACATAGTGTTGAGTACATAGTAAACCTTTAATAAATGCTTATTAACTGATTGATTTGAAGTGCTTACCTAGCCCACCATAAGAAACTACAATTTACCAGTTGGCAGATTGAAATAAGAGTTTGACTAAGGCACTAGCCCCCTATATTTACATAATCTATCAGCATCCATGCCCTTTCTCAAGTCCTGTAAAATATATCTACTGCATGAGCCTTGGGATACAAGACCCCAGGAAGTGAGAGGGAATTGAACAGTATGAAGCAAAAAGAAAACAAACAAACTTGCAGTTCACAACATCCAGATGTTAGAAAGATCTTTAGAAAGAACCCAGGCCCAATCATCATGATACTCAAAGGCTGTTATTGGTAGGTTTGTTTTGTGAATTTTTTTTCTTCTGCAAATAGCTTTAATTATAAAGAAAAAAACTCCAATGGCAATAAAATAAGACACACTTCAGAATGAAGAGCCTCTTAAATCTGTTGCTTAGTTCCAATGTTTAATGCAATTTTCTTTTTTTAAAACAGATGAGCTAATGAATGAGGTGGGTAGGATACTCTTCCCTACTTGAGTCTTTTAGAAAATTCACATACAAATAACATTTTGTTTTTCTTGAATGGAACAAATCCAGGACAATGAATATGTATTCAAATAAGTTGTAAAGCTTTCAGCTCAAAACAAACAAACAAACAACACAGAGAACTTACTAAATGAAAAGCCTCTTCATTTTTCCTCTTTATTTGTGCAAAATATTCTTAAGCATCTACCAATCTTAAGTTTTTTTCCTACATGGTTACAAGTGTTTGGAGGAAGTAAATATTTTTTTCTTTCCTTTTTTCCACCCTTTTCTCATACTTTTTAATTCAGCTTCCAGAAATTGTTACGTTGTAAAATTCAAGCATTGCCATTTCACATCTAATTGGACAAAGACTTTTTTTAAAGAAAGTTCTTTGATCTATGATCATTTTTTTCTTTTTTTCAAACAGTTGGCACACTGCTTCTGAGGTTATCCTTCCATTCCTAATCCGAAGCACCTGTTTTTTTGTCTGAAGATTTTGGACTTAATGACAACTAATGTCCCTTCTAGCTCGAAATTCTATATTCACTGACTACATAGAACAGTGGAAAGCATACTGAATTTGTGATTAGAGGACTTGAGTTTGAATCCTCTCCCAGATTCGGCCTGTACGACCTTGGCAGGTCAGAACCTCTCTGGAACCCAGTTCCTATAAAATATGTAAAATGAAGAGGTTGATCCTAGGTCCCTTCCTTGATCCTATGGAAACAGTCTGCTCTTATTTAACTCCCTAGGAAGTTGAGAATGAAAATTTTTCTTCCTAGATAAGACTTTTTCTTAAATTAATTTTTTTAATTAAAAAAGATCTAATATCCATAGGTTATAATTTTCCAGGAAGGATGATGGTAAGAAGCTGGGTAGGAATTTGTTATAGACACAGAGCAACAAAATGAAGAGGTGTCACCCTTAGGCTATTTACCTGCTTCAAGGTCTCCCTGGGCCCTTCGGGCAGTGCAGTAACAGCAGTCTAGAAAGACAATGTAGTTGAGCACATTGAAGAAGAGTCCAATAATTCCAGCAAAGAGGACTAGTAGGGCTTGTTCTGTCTTCTGTGGGTTGATATACCTCTTGACAGCTTCAACCAGGATGCTAAACATCAGAGCCACAGCAAAGATGGAGTTGCCAAATGCTCCCACAACATCAGCACGAGGCAAGCCATAAGTATTCTTCCTGTTCTGTGTGATTGTGCTAGCCCGGACTCCAAACAATCCTATGATCATGGAAATTAGGTGAGAAAGGACCGCAAAAGCATCAGAGGCCAAGGAGAGGGAGTTACCAATGTATGCAATGACTAGTTCCATCACAAAGAGAAGTAGGCTAACCACGGACATGAGAACTAGGCGACAGCGTCTCCCAGTGTAACGCCCCATGTTGTCTTGGCCCTGCCACTTGACTCCTCCAATGCTCCGGAAGGTCTGGGCCCAGTGGGAGCAGCTACACAGATTTCTCGATTACAGCTCCAAGGATAACTCTCTCCTTCAACCTTTCAGGGCTTGTCATATTTGGAAAGCACTTTTTATAGGCCCCAGTAAAGCAATAAAATGGTTTAAAGGGCAATTAAGCAAGGGGACATCACGTGAGCCCCAATGGGGAAATGGATGACTTGGGGAACCCCAGGCTTCAGCTATACCTTTGTTATTGAAAAACACCTATCAAGATGGAGAAAGCCCTATGCCATAAAAACTAGGTAGAAGTTTATCATCACTTTCTGCCTTCCCATGTTTGGAGCTACAACATGGGATGCACAACTACCTTTAACAAAGCAAGATTTATCTAATATAAAAAAGCCACCTGTTTTCTAAGCTGTTTTGCAAATCATTTAGAATGCTACTTGCTGCCTAAGAGTAATTTTAGGAGATTAGCACTGAAGTTAGCCAAAAGGTGAATATTTGAAGTGAAAGGTTTGATTTCAGTCGATTTTCATTGACTTCTATTCTTAAACATTCTCCTTAAATTCAAAGACAAATATTACATTACATACTCTTCCTGGGAAGATATACTTTCCATTGTTGAAGGGGGAGGAGAGAGAATTTGCTCATCTAAGGTTCAATTATCTAAATTCCTCTGATCCCATACAACCCAGGAATTACTTCCTAGTATTTTGGGACATGTTAACATTTTAGAGTGTTTGTAACTTTGATAATTGTTAATACTGTAAATGTTTCTCCCCTGCATTTTGTATGTTAATAAAACCTTTTTCTTCATTCTAATACACTCTATAAGTGGTGTGTATTAAATTTAAAATGTCTTAAAAATCATGACACGAATTTAGAAATCCTTTTCACATTGTAATAAATTGAGGATTTTTCTTCCTCTACTATTTCAAGTTGAGATTTTTCTTTTAAACTGATTCTGTTTCCCAGAAAAGATGCATTTGGAATACAACTAAACTATTTCTGAATCAGATTCACATAACATCTCTCCACCTAAGCTCTGCTTGTCACTTAATTTTTCTTTATCATGATCCTGTGAACTGTATTCTTCCTAGTTGTAACAAATGCATTGAAACTACTCAGATTTAGGGGCGGCTAGGTGGCACAGTGGCTAAAGCACCAGCCCTGGAGTCAGGAGTAGCACCTGGGTTCAAATTCGGTCTCAAACACTTAATAATTACCTAGCTGTGTGGCCTTGGGCAAGCCACTTAACCCCATTTGCCTTGCAAAAAAAAAAAACAAACCCTAAAAAAACCCCAAACTACTCAGATTTAAAAGAAAGCAGGGATTATTTTAGTCCCTTGGTCTACCACATAGTGTACGTAGCACATTACAACTTTTGCAGTAAATACTGAGTAAATATTTGTTGAATGAACAAATCCTTGCTAACATTAGTGAGAAAGACAAATATGGTCAGCAGGCAGGACTAGGAGTCAGAAGACCTGGGTTCCTAGTCCAGTTTTGCTGTGAGTTTAAGTCATTTTACTGCTGTTTTCTCACTTGTGAGATTAATAAATTGGACTGGATGATCTCCAGGAATGCTATAAATCTTAACGTGATGAGATTGATCTAGTTGAAGATAGGAATTATTTTTATCTCAGTTTCTATACTCAGAATGCTTTTATTCATTTAATGCCACTACCTAAATATTTAAACCATTAGAAACCTGTCTTCAAAAGAGTCCGACAGGCTAATGTCTATCTCTCATGCTGAAAATAGCTTAACGTGATTTCTAATCTTTTATTCGTATTTTTAAGAATTTGACTAACAATCTACAAAACATACTGTAGCCCTTAATAACTTATTTTAGCACATTACAACTTTTCATTTCATTAAGCAATATTTTGACCTACAACAAACAAGGTACAGAGAAAAGAATGCCAACCACAGTTGAGAGTCCTGGGTTCAAAACTGAATTTTGACAATTTTCTATCTAAGCAATCTTGGCAAAGTCCCTTCATGCTTTAGGTATCAATTTCCTCATACATGAAATAAGTGAGATTGGACTAGATAGAACTTCCATGTTCTCACCCAATCTTAAAGCTATATTGCATAAGCACAGCTACACACAAAATAGAAGCCAATGTATTGATTGACTGCCCTCTCTCCCAAATGTTGATAGATTTACTCTTTATTGACATTACTGACAAAAGGCTAGAGCAATGTAGGGGAGGGATTGGGAAGGAGTCACATTATAATGAATTTTAAGAATAATTTCTCCTGCAAAAACAAATTGAATAAGTTTAGTACCTATCAAAGTAAAATTTTATAACATAAAGCAAATAGAAACTATTACATTTAATGCTTTGACTCGCTGCCTGTTGACAAATACACATACCCACAAACGTGTTTATGGATACACCTTAGTTATTTCAAGTTAATGATATTAATGGATTTTTCATAACATCCCAGATCAATGACATCATTTTATTCACATTTTGGTGCTTGCTTCCAGGCTATTCTTCCTAATGGCAAACTTCAGTGATAGTAAACTATTTCCAGATACACTGGTAAGACTGCTCAGCCTTATCTTCTCTGTTTCCCCAATCAGATCCTGTTTATTATGATATTTCCTTATCATGTGACTCATGTGAATTGGGTTGGGCAGACTCATCTGTAGAT
The DNA here is from genome assembly GCF_037893015.1 of Macrotis lagotis. Lineage (NCBI taxonomy): Eukaryota > Metazoa > Chordata > Mammalia > Peramelemorphia > Peramelidae > Macrotis > Macrotis lagotis. The sequence goes on from NC_133659.1 coordinate 123,797,693, forward strand.
AACAGCTCAACCAATAGTCAACACTTTCTTGGCATGGTTGAAGTGATGAGTAGAAGATCAAAGGTGAATTTAGGAATAAAGTTCCACCTGCTCCTTCCAGACAGGAAGCTGCTGGCATCAAACTTTTGGTGCTGAAAACAAATAAAAATTGTCAAGATAGAAACAATATAGTTATATGACAGAAGAGAACTATTAACAGCTCAGGTCAAAGATAAACAATGTGACCTACTTTGACTTTCCACACCCAAAATACCAACCCCTTGTTTATTTACCATCTGCTTTCACTATAACTCTCAGAAATCAGAGATCAGTTGAAGATATCTTTGAGTCTTCCTCTACAATAGATTAAATGACTAATGTCTTAGAGGCCCTCAACTGCCTCAATTTTTAGACAAGGGCACTCAAGTTCAGTAAGATTAAGTCACTAACCCATTGTCACATATCAAAAATAGGACTGGAACCTAAGTTGTTTGATTACATAGTCAGCACTCTTTCTATTTGCCACAATGCCTCAGCCTATTGTTTACTTCTGTTCTGTTAAATTACTCATTAGTTATATGTTGTAACCTGATCACACTCAACATATGTTCTTTATTATCCTGTGTGATAATCATTTTTAGTTCTTCTGAGATTGTTATGTCTCACTTCTTGCAGCTCTTCAACATTGATGTAGTATTGGTTTTAAAAATAGGAAATTTTGTCTTCAAAAGAAGCTTGGGGTAATTAAAAGAGCTTTGCAACTTTTTGAAAGATAAACCATCCACTTCTGTTCAATGCTGAGTCCGACTTTTTGTCCATTTGTACTATTTGTTCCAGGGCTGCTTTCCACCTTTGATGTCCACCTGAGCCACCTAACTCTCACCTGTGGCTCCAAGAAGCTGTAGCATGCACAGTGGTCACACCTCAGTGAACTGTTTCAACAGACACCTACACCGGGTTGAGGGTGACAAGGGGTCTCAAACTCATTGGTGAGTAGTGGGGGGTGTCTACCCCAAGCGTGTGAAATCTTCCACTGGTGGAATGAGCAGAGGAGAATATTTCATTCCAACAGCCATGAACCAACAGAAGCAGGGGCTGTGGAGCACTTAGAGCTTGATCAGACAGTGAAGACACCAAAGTCATCCACTGCATCTAGAGCCATCACCAGTTGTCTCGACTCTGTCTTGCTAGGCTGGATCATGACTTTGGAAGAGAGTGAGGCAGTTGATTTCATGCAGCTCTACCTCACTTTAACCTAATTTATGCATACAACAAAAGATCACTCATAACTATTTCTCCTGTGGTGACAAACTAGTGACGAAGCAGCAAATGCAGATACACTGGGAGTTGTAATCACAACCCTGCACATGGGCGGCCCTGGGTCATAGGTTGGTCATTTCTCCACTGAAAGTAGCAGTGGGATTCGGCAGTCCTTGGATGACTGAGCAGTCCTTTTAAGGATTGTACTGCTCACCCCTGATGAGGAAGGGGCTAGAAAAGATGCTCTAAAAATTGTCTGCTAGCGAGGAATCCCACAGTTCAGTAGTCATCAAAAACATTTTCAAATTAGATTCCACTCACTATTGGTGCATGGAATGTGCACACACTCAGACAACACAAGATCTAACAGACATGAGAGATGAATAGCTTTTGTTGTGAGAGTCAGAGGTACGGAATCTAAATTAACAGCCTTGAGGGAAACAGGACTGGCAAATTAAGGCTAGCTTACTCAAGTCAGAACTGGATACACATTTTTCTGGAGTGGTGGCAGTGAAAGGGAACACTGTGAAGCTGGGGTAGGTTTTGCAATCAAAAATAATTTAGTCAACATTCTTAAATGCCTACCAAAAGAAGTGAATAATAGGCTCATCACATTGAGATTGCCACTTCCAGGAAAATGCCATGCCACCATCATCAGTGCCTATGCTCCCACCATGATGAACACAGATAAAGAAAAATTTTGTGAAGACTTGGAGACCCTTGTCATCAATGTACCAAAAGAGGACAAGATTATAATTCTGAGTGATTTAAGAGTGGGTTCAGATTACCAGACAAGGTAGGAGGTCCTTGAGAGGAATTGAGTTGGTCTGATCCAGCCATGGTAGGACACACTGTAATTTGTCTCAAACACGGTGATGCATTTTGGTCTACTTCGAAAGACAAGAACCAACCAACCAAGCTATGGTTTTGGCAACATTCATTTTTAAAGAGCAAATAATGACAATGAAGCCAAATAAATTCACACATTTGCCATAACCAAATATGTCTCATCTTACATCCTTGGTCCTCTGGAGTGGGTAGGTCATTGTATATAACAGCTGTATAACAGACACCTTCACCCACTTGATGATTGCTGATTCTCTGGGGCTTTTTCTTTTTTATCAATGAGAGCTGAAATTTTTTCACCATCTTCACCTTTAAGAATTTCTTCCCCCAGACCTATGAATTCTTTATTGTTTCCAATATAGATCTCCTCTGTGATTGCTTGGTTCACCCTAGCTACTTTCCCTGTCTTTATACTTAAGTGATATTTCTGTCTTCCATATAAGCACATCCAGGACTCTGATATTGAATACAATTGTAATGGTTAGGTGGACCTTGCTGTTTAAGTGTCATAAAACTTTTACAGATTTCTTCCATTTTTTTCCTGTCACTGTTCTTATATTTTTATCCTTAAATGTGCTTAGGACAACATCCTAGTGTTTTCTTTTCAGTTATTTTACCTTCCACTGATTCTATTTTTGAGGTGAAACTATTCCCCATTAATTCATCATCTTTTTTCATAAGTTTACAAATGAGTCTATTTTTCTAAATCCAAGTTGCTTTGTACAGGTAAAAGTATCATGCTTACTGAACCAGATCTTTTTCATTTTTTTAAAATCTCCATTATGACAATTGATTTATCTCAGTTAAATTTCGGTATAAGTGTTGACTTCTCTAGCATATATTGTGCATTTTTCATTATTATTTAAATAGTTCAGGATGATGTCTTTCATTCTCAGACATCTCTTGGCAAGAGGTCAAGGGAGTGATGCCATGACATGCCCATGAATTGAATTTGAGTGAGGGGTTGCTGGGTTGAGTCCCCAGTCTCACTTTCTCCTGAAACCATCTGGTCCAGGGACCAGATATAAATCAGGACTGGAAATGACTTGGACACATCAGGGTAAAGTGATTTGCCCAAGGTCACACAGCTAGTAAGTGTCCAGTGTCTGAGGCCATAAACTCAGGTCCTTCTAGTTCCAGGGTCAATGTTCTATCCACTGCACCACAGTAGTTTAGGATTGAACTAACTCAATTGCAGGTCATTTTTTTTTCTTTCCATTCTTTGTCTTCAGGCTTTTTTTAGTATCTGACCTTTGCTCAGAGGACTATGTACAGAAAGTTGATTCAGAGATATTTCCACATCACACATGTCTTTTGCTATATACCCACATTACCCCATGTATGAGATGTATCCTTTTTTGAAAATTGTAGGGTCTAAAAACTGGGAGTATCTTATACAGTGGTTGAGATTTTTTACTTGTATTTCCCGCTTTTTTCACTTGTTGTCTTTGCATTAATTGCTTCACATTTGTTGCTGGTATATTAGGTTACATTTTGCCATGTTCTGCCCAGAAATGACCCAGATAAGATTTTCATATAAGTGCTGAATTCAAGTTCAAAGTGATCGTTTCCAAAAGTGAATGGAAACCATGCTGCTGAAAGTTTGGTACTTTTCCAGCTGAGAAAACAATCCAAGACTGGCTATGGGAAGAAGAAACCCTACGGAAAATGCTCAGCAGAAAAGGCCACAAGAGGCAAGTCAGCAAAATAACCTGATTTAGAGAGGCAACTGAAGATATGACTTGAAGAGCAAAGAGCAATTGGAATTCCTGTGTCTACAAAGATGGTTCAGCAGGAGGCCAGAAGAATTGAAGAAAAAGAAGTTCCTGATTTCAAAGGATATAATTGGTGCTTCAGGTTCACGAAACAGAATGGACTAAGTATGTGTACACAACATCTCAGACTTGTCCAAAAGATGCCTGAAAGCTATGAGCACAAGATCCTTGAATTCCACGATGAATAAAACTTGAGTTCAATAACTTTAATACGTTTTTTTCACATTCCAGGCCCCCAAATTAAGGTGTATCTTATTTGTGGGAGCGTCTTATACATGGGGAAATTCAGTAATCGATTTCATTTTGGGGATGCTATTCTGTGCTCATCATCTCAAATGCCTGATTCTTTTTTTCAAGTAAAATATTCACGATGTAAAGGCATGAGAATTTTGTAGTCTACAAGGGTGTGGGAACTCCTTTCTGAAACATAATTCCTACTTCTTAAATAGTACTTTCAAATATGTTGCTTTCGTAATTCTCAGTTATTCTCATCTTTTCACTGAGGTCACCAAACATCAAAATGAATGCTGATTCAAATCGGAAGGTTTGAGAATTTTTCTACCTTTTCATTTTTTACAATTGAAGTTGGTATAGAAGTTGCAATTATGAAAACTTTTATGATAAGCTTTTTGTCAATACACTTTGAGCACTGCAGTTATGATAGTCAAGCATACCATAACATATTTTTGTATTCAAAAGTAAAATAAAATCAATCAAGAATCATTCATTAAGCCCCTACTATGTATCAGGTACTGTTTTAGGCGCTGGAGATAAAAGGATAAAATAATCCCCACTTACAAAATTTACATCCTAATCAACAATTAGTTTTTGCATCTTTTACCTTTCCAAGGAAAATCTGTGTCCATTTGGTTGCCACTTCTTTTATTTTTGGTTTAACATAACAAGAATGTCAAGATTTACAAGATGCAGCACTATGAGTAGTATGTCTTTTTGTTGGTCTCATATCCAGAGAAATCAAAACAGCCAAATTAAAAGTTTACTAACAACCTAAAAACTAAGTGTGTCTTAGCACCCCTTATTTATTTGAAGGCAGTTGCATAGGATTGACATCATTTTCTATTTTTCATTTTTCATGGGATGAAAACATACCTGAAACTCCAGTCTTACACCTGGATGTCTCATCAAAAGATAGAGATAGTGCTCATTCTCAAGAATAGACTTTAGGGTCTGGTAGGTTAATACCATACTGCAAAGGATTTGACTATGCAATGAAGCAACAATCTGCTTTCTGAGGACTAACCTCATTATATATGGCAAGTCTCTATCAGTAGGCTAGCAATTTGTTAATGAACTCTTTAGCCCTGGCAACCATCAGAAGTATAATGAATAAAATTCCTGTATAATAAATCTTTATTACACTTGTGGTTATTTGGATGTGTGCATAGGTACTAGCCATTACTGAACTTTCAGAAGATGATATATTTTTTTAAGTTTTTGCAAGGCAGTGGGGTTAAGTGGCTTGCCCAAGGCCACATAGCTAGATAATTATTAAGTGTCTTAAGCCGGATTTGAACTCAGGTACTCCTGACTCCAGGGCTGGTGCTCCATCCACTGCGCCACCTAGCCACCCCTAGAAGATGACATTTTCAACCTGATATTTTTAGATATGAACAAATGAACACATTCTGCTCTTTACAGCATCCTTTGTAATTAAAACACAAAGATTATCCTTACAATCTTTTCACAGGATTTCCTGTATTAAATGAAATTTGGTGTAACTGAGTTTCATTCAGGTCATCATAAGATTCATGTCACTCATTTCTTCTTAAAATGTAAGTATGAGATTACCTTAAGGGATTAACCAGGGGAAGATGGATGATATTAGGAGATATCACTGTTAAGTCTGAATGCTGTCAGTATTCTTAATTTTCAGTGACATTATTTTTAACAATGTCCAAAGGCTTATGAGGATTCAATTGAAACACCACAGTGGAAATTAGCTGCTGTGGTAAAAAATTTTGAAATTAAGACAGCAGTGCTAAGAATTCCACCCTAAGATAATGGGAGCAACAATCCTAGCCCCCTATACTGCTGTTTCCTACCTAGAGTCATCTATAAAAGTCAAATTCAGGGACTTTTAAAAGACTTATTAAATGCTTTTTTACATACTGTTGTGTCTAAATTTCTACATTAAATTTTTTTCCACACAAAAATTACACACTCCAGATAAATGCAAATATGAAGCAACATATGCTCACAATACATATTTATTGTTAGAATTGTTTACAGAAAAGTCTTTATATTACCACTATTTTAAGAGTATGATGATTTAACATAGCCTCTTATGGCTCTGCTTTTGGAATTTTTATTTAAAAAGTCACAAAACTGGTTATTTTTGAGATGTCAGTCTTATTTAAAAAAAAAAAGTTTAAGAAGCTTAGCAGTAGCAATTTTCCTAGTAACTGCGACCAAATAAGGTATAGAACTTGGCAGGCTTGTTGCCACAGACACATTTGGTTCCAGGCTGCAGCTCACAGAGAGGTTTGAAGGGTATACAAAGACTTTTTGCTCCCATGGATGGGGCACCAGGTTCAAGATCTTGATCTCTGAAATAAGAAAAAGAATTCCCCTTATTTGTTTTTATTTATTTATTTGATAACTCTATTATTTCCTTAATTAGAATACACAATTTTTCACATTGACTTAAAATTCCTTACACTTAATACAATAATGATGATATCAGAGCTCAACTTCATTCCAAAAATATTTATCTGGGTGCCTTCTAAGCAAAGCACTGTGATAAAGTTTTTGAGAACCGTGAGGCACAGAATGATTAAGACAAAAACTAATAATCTAATAAGAGAGTTAAAATAATCCACATATAACTATGATGCAAAGCAGGATTTGCTATGGAAGGAAAAATTAAGTGCCATGAGGATTAAGGAGGGTCACACTTGCTCAAGAATATTCAGGGAATGTTTCAGACAGGAGGTGAAACTTGAGTTGGACATTAAAAATAGGCATGACTTCAACAGTTTTTTTTGTAAACTCTGCTACTGAATCCTAAAAAATAACCACTTCTGAAATTAACATTCAAAACATAGGAAACACAGAAGATACTTAAGAAATGCGTGCTGAAATGCCACTACTAAGTCTGCATCCAGAGGAGATGAAAAATCAGAAGGAAAAAGACTGTGTGTACATATATATATATACACATATATATATATACACACACACACATATGTATATAAGGATGTTTATAGCAGCTCTTTTCTGGTGGCAAGGAACTGAAAATTGAGGTGATTCTTATCAGTTGGGGAATGGTTGAATGAACCATTATGTGGTTTATGATGGAATACTATTTTGCTATAAGAAATGATAACCAGGATGTTCTCAGTAAAACTTGGCAATGATTTACATGAGCAGATGAAATATATTATGAAAATATATATTATCTACAAAGTAATAGCAATATTATATAATATTCAGGTACAAATGACTTAACTTTTTAAAGCAGTGCTGTGACCCAAGAAAACTTTGAAGGACTTATGATAAAAAATGTTACCCATCCCCAGAGGGAGAATTGATGGTGTCTGAATACAGATTAAAGCACACCTTTTTTAAACTTTATTTTTCTTGAGGTTTCTATTTTTGGATGGAGGAAGATTATATTTTCTTTCACAACATGACTATTATGAAAATGTTTTACATGACTTACACACTTTCAAATTCTCAATGGGGGTTGGGAAGAAGTAAGAAAAATTTGGAATCCAAAATTTTAAAAATGAATGTTAAAACTTATTTCTACACAACTGGGGGAAAATAAAATTTAAAAAAGGGAGAGACAAAGATGTCAATAAATAAAACTTCAAAATGTGTGTGTGTGGGGGAACAAGAAACGTTTGCTGACTGATTTATCATTGCTTGGACTATAGCGATAGTTTTTCTTTCATCAAACCAGAGATGGGTGACATTGTGATATTCCTAAAGCTCAGCTCTTGACTCATGCTTATGAAGATTCAGTTGCTTCCTATTGCCTCTAAGATCACATACAAACTTTACTGTTTGCCTCTGAATAAAAGGACCAAGGAAATTTTGTGCCAACTGTTGCACCTAGTCCTCAAGGATTAAAACTCTTCACAAACTAGCTCATCTATCCTTCCAGTCACTCTAGTCCACCCCAAACTGGCCCATTTGCCATTTCTCCCACATTATATTCTAACTCCTGTCTCAATATCTTTGAATGATCACATTAGAGCTCAAATTCATTCATCCATTGCACTCCCTTCTCATTTTTGCCCATCAGAATCCCTAATTTTCTTCAAAGTTTAAGAGCCAACTCCTATATGAGGCCCTTCCCAATTCCCTCAACCAACCAGTGCTTCCCAAACCAACCTGAAACCACCTAGAATTGACTTTGTCTGTATTCTTTATTTATTTACATTTCTTTTATTTTCTTTCCCCAGACAGAACTGCAAGTTCCTCGAGGGTTTGTTTCATTTTTGTATTTGCATTCTCTGTACCTATGGAATCTGGAAATTAATAAGTGCTTAACAAATTCTTATTGACAGACTACTGTGTTATATATCTTGGATTCAAACATTAACTTATAATGTTATTAATTTAAACATCTGTTTTTAAAATAAAAAGGGGGGCCTCATCTTATTCATCTGAAGTACTCATAACATAAATTCCATGAAGCCAGGCTCAATGTTCATACAGCAGTATTATACAGTCAGGGCCTTAAACCTGCTTTGTTGAAGTGAATTATCATAAGAAAGATTATAATGCATCTCAAGCACATAAAAATATCTAACCCCAACAAGCACTAAATCTACTGATATTGAAAGAGAATTAATATTTAAGATAAATTCTAAATCATTTTCACTTTTAAGTTGTACTTATGAATAAGTTTACCTGGCAGTAGTTTTTTTGATCCAATCTTCACAGTCAATTTCCCCACAAAAAGGAATCTGAGCAATCTAAGGAAGAGCATAGTAAAAAAAAAAAAAAAAAAAAAAAAATCAGAATTTGTGATTCATAAAATATTTTATTTTACATTTGACACTGAATCACTTAAAATTATAAAGTAGTGTTTCTTAGTCTGTTTTTGATTCTGATGCAATTACAACTTGCTGTCACAATAAAATCAGGTCATGACACCTTTATAAAAAACTTGCTAGAACATACCAGGAAAGATATGAGGAAAGGTTAAGGTGGAGGGGTTGTGCCCCTTCTATTTTTTCCCCTCATCTATATAAACATATATATTCACATCCATACATATAATCACCATTCTCATTTTTTTTTTTACTACTGCTATTATGACATACCATCAAATCAAAAATTGGATATGAAAGCAAAAAACCCTAAGATTAAAAAACACACTAAAGACTACAGTATTTCAAATATCCCAAAACAATGTTTAGGAAACAGTGATCTAATAGAAGAACAATGTGGCTGCAACTAGCCCCAAGCTTCTCTTAGCTGTATCAAAAAGTTGTTAACTTCTAGACTGCTTGAGCTTTCTTTACCGTATCATAAAATTCTAGCTCCACTTACTTAAAAGGCTAGAATAAGAAAATGAAAAAAATAGAAATTTTTTTTAAAAAGGTTAAGATATGGATTTAGGCAGGATTTTAGAGATCATGTAGCCAATATTTTATTGATAAGGAATCTGACAAAGTGATTTGCCAAAGGCACAAAGTCTAGATTTTGATTTTGAACCCAGGCCTTTTGGCTTTAAATTAGGGAATAATAGATGTACTTCGCTTTTATATGACAGTTCCTGAAAATTGCACATAATACAAATCACTTCAGTGATTAAAGAGAACATTCAGAAAAGAAAAGCAAAGCCACTAAATTAGAGAATAACTGGACAAACTGTTATAGCAATGAAGTAAAATATTTTAATGCTACAAAAAATAAATGATGACTGAATAATATGAGGGAGAAGAAACAGGGAAAGAAGCAAAACCAGGATGATATACATATTAACTACAATAATATATAGACACATTAAAATACAGTAGAATTCTGATTAATTAGAATGATCAATAATGAAAATACACTTCTCTCCTTTCAGGAGAAAGGTAGAGGACCAGAGATACAGAATGTGGTAGATGCTGTCAGATATCTACTATTTTTGTTTACATATTTTCCTTTGTTACAAGGAAAGATAGGGAAGAGGGTAAGGGGAAAAAAGACTACATTGCAAAAATAAAATAATTAAAAACACTTCTGAAGAATTTAAAAATTACAGGACCTCCCTTAAACAATCATTTGTAACTATTTCCCCTGTATTCCAAAAATAAAGGGATTCTACAATAGTTTTAAATTCTACCAGGTCTTAGTTCTATACCCAAGCTGCCATTCATTAGTTGTACATTCTTTTAAAATGAAGTACAGTCTTTTAAAATGAAGACCTCAATTTCCTCATATGTAAAATTTGCAGGCTGGCTAGAAGACAATTCTAAGAAGTCCTTTTTTTTTGTAACCTTTTTTTTGGTGACCTTCACGTTTCTATAACAATAAATACAACATGGGGCAGCTAGGTGGCACAGAGGATAGAGCACTGGCTCTGGAGTCAGGAGGATCTGAGCTCAAATTCAGCCTCAGACAGTTAATAATTACCTAGCTGTGTGACCTTGGACAGGTCACTTAACCCCATTGCCTTGCAAAAAGAAAAAACAAAAAACCCAACAAATACAACTACACCTATAATCACAAATAATTGTTACTGAAAAGGATCTGAAAGGTCATTCACTTCAATGTCTTCATTTTGGAATTAAGATATGTATCATATCCCTATAAACAGAGTTTTTACCAGGACAATGCAACTCTCTAAATTGTGACAGCAAAAAGTTAAGTTTTTAGCTTTCAAAGGGATTCTTTATTGAGATGCAGAGTAAATACAAATTGAAATTAATTCCATATCAACAAACAACAATATTTAAGATAACACACATGCATGCACATGTGTGTATGTGTATGCATGCATGCATGCATGCATATATAGCCCTTTAAGGTCAGCCAATGGAGCTGTTCACAAAGACCCTTTGAGAAGTCTTATTTAAACTTAATCAAATAACTTAATGCTTTGAGCTGGATGATACACCTCAGAGCACAGAGTTAAAAAAAATACAACAGCCCCTCCTCCCAGTCTTCTAGCTCTAAAAGCAATAGACTCATGACCACATAAACTGCTTCTCCAATGAGGTTAAGAAGTAAGTAACAACTACGGATTATCAACAAGGTTAATTAATTAGTTGGAATAGACTTCATTTAGGTTCCACCTCAAGTAGAGTTTCAACAAAATAAATAAATAGTAATATACTAAATCCATAGTTAGCAATCAACAAAATTTGTCAGATTTGGAAAAGGAGGCTAATGCTTTATCATGAACTGATCTGAATATGACCTTGTATAATCTGAATTATTCATAATAAACATAATTTAATTATAACAGTGTTACTCTTCTTCTGCTAAGAACATTTTCCCCTTGAATTAAAAAAAACAGAATAGTCTTATGAAATATTTCTGAAGTGAAAAATTAAAGCTCGAACAAACTATGGGAGTATTTGAGCTAAGATAACAGTGAAACTTGCCCCCTTTGTGTTGATATTTGGTAAATGATTAGCATCAACTCAAACAAAAAGGATTAAAAACTCTAACATTTACAAAAAGTATTGTTTACAATGAATTAGAAAAAAGGGGGAAGATAGGAGAAGGGCCAATGATAGTGACAGGAAAACTGTTCAGAGTTTAGTAAGGAGATAGATCATAAATTTTTAGGTTAAATTCAATTTCAACATTTACTAGCTGTATGACCAGGGACAAATGACAACCTTTGTGACCCTCAGTTTCCTTATTTATAAAACTGAGACATGATACTTTCTATACCTTGCAGAGTTGTCCAGAAAGCATTTTCTAAAGCTAAAAATACTACATAGATCACTGTTATTATAATTTCAACTTTTTTCAATCACTGAAAGATTTCTGATTAACACTAAAGCTCAATTTAACATTAAATTGGAAAAATTCCCATCATTAGCAATTGCTAGTTTGTTGAAACCATTTTAATGGGAAATATTTACAAAGACCTGTCACCATCCTAAGTTCTTGAAAAAGAGACACTTGAAATCATACATAAAAAACAAGTATCACTGTAACAAAGGTAAACATGTTTGTACATTCAATGTGTAGATCATGATCAATATTAAACATGATGCATAATAAAGATGTACATTTTACCTACAATTAGAAATAGAGTTCATTTATATAAACACAGCAGTTTATTTAATTGCACAATGAAATCTGAATGTTTTCAGTGGAAATATGTACACTTATGACATTTGTGTTAAAATGAAATAAAGTTCAGTTAATTAAAGCATTTTACGTCAGAATAACTCCCCAAAGCAAACCACACAATTAGATTTTTAGAAGTATGGGAAAAAAGAATTTTTAAATCAACAGCTGGAATAATAATTATCAAATAATATCAAATAATAATAATCAAATTATGTTTCATATGTAAACAAGAATCCTATAAGTTATTTTTCCCTCATAAAAAGTAAAATAACTATATTTATTATCTTGTATATTATGAATTCTTGTGAAAGCCATGATTATTATCACCATGACAACTATAACAACATTTTTAAAAAGATTACTTTTTTAAAGTAGCCTACAAATATTATTTCTACAATTAAGAAAATGAAAATGTCTTAAGAAATAAACTAAACACAAGGAAAGCAAGTAGGATACACTTTCATGACCCAAAAAAAGAAAAACTCCTCAACTCCTTCACTGATGTTAAGTGGTATGATCATTATATGGTCATATTCTTGAGTGAGGATAGAACTATCTAAGGAAACCACACTCACAGGAAGTATAGGAGATTTTGATAAATGGGATCAAAGAAACTAAAAATGGAAAAGGACCTTGGTATCCAATTTTACAGATGAAGACACAGGTCCAAATGTTCCCTGATATGGAATCTTAAGAGTCATCTTCAATGTCCCATCCAATGAAGCAATCTCCCTTATTTTTTTTTAATCAGACAATGTAATATCCACTTTATAACTCTCAGGTATGAGGAATTCACTATTTTACAAGGCAGTTAATTCAATTTTGGGCTTAACTCAAAGCTATACACATCATTAATTATTTTGTCTGCTAGCATTTTTATCCCTGGGGCTAAGAATAGTGTCTGGTATCTTTTAAGAGTTTTAATAAATCCTTTAATTAATAAATCCTTTATATTAATCCTTCTGTAGAAAAAGGGACATATCAAAGACAAAAATGTAGCTAATGTTTTATGTGAGTTTTGGTAGGATGATATGGTGGAAAGCACCAAGTATTCTGACACCTGGATTTAGCTGAAGCACTGCCACTCATAGGCAGTGTGAGTTTGGGCAAGTTATCACCTCATAAAATGAGTTAGTCACACTGACAAGAGAATTCTAAAACTGCTCCATATAGTAAACATTGTGGATTATCAACTCCCAAAATGTGTTGACATTCTTATAACATGTATTCATTTCACAGGCATGAAATTTGAGCAACCTCATATAGAACTGCTTTCATAGCAAACCTCAGATGACAACACTGCCATAACAAATATGTTACCCCATTTAATTATAAAAAGGTATAATCATTTAAGTACCAACATCATTTAAAAATATGAATTAAATAGCTTTAATTCACCTACATGAAGCTTTTAAAACTTTCCAAAAGTCTTTTTACCTTTCCAGAATCCAATACTTTCTGAAATTCTTCTATTGTATTGGCTACAACCATGTGAGTTTTGAGGTCTTCAGATGCTCTAAAGAGAAAATAATTAATCAATATTTCTTTCTATTCACCAATATTAGCAACTAGTTTGTTATAACGGCACAAGGAGGTAAACAAATTGAAATATACAAACAAATTGAAAAGGTTTGGAAGCAGAAGACCTCTGTTCTTGTCCATGTTCTACTTATTAGCTAAACGATCATATATAAGTCATAGTTTCTCTGACACTCAATTTCCTCATTTGAAAAATAAGAATGATAACCCCTGATGTGGTTGTTTTAAGAATGAAGCTTTTAGTATTTTTTGAGTGTATAGTATTCTCAATAACTTTATTTAACATACCAATCTTTTCTCTAAGAAGTTAAAAAGATTATTCTCTTTAGCATTCTGAAGCTTCCTGGGACCAAGGAAATGCCTTAAACTGAATGTTTTTTGTTTGACAACTCTACTTTTTACCCAAATAAATGAATCAATCTAATAGCTGTGGCAGTTTACATGTCTTGGTCTCCAAATCCACATCTTGGTCACATTAAATTTGATAATTATGAAATATAATGTAAACAGGAATATTTTGGTATTTATTTTTTCCTTTAAGTACCACTGTCCTAATCTGTCTTTTGCCATTATTTGCTCAAATCCAAACAGTCTATAACCAATCACCTAAGAACAAAAGAAATTAATGAAATTTCTTCTCTAAAAACTAAGTATCATTTTAAGAGAACTTATCATCATATTCTTAAATATATTATAAGGATCCAACCTTCTGAAAAGGTTAATGTGGATAGCCTCCAAAATATCACGAAGTTTCATTTCAGCTTCCTTTTCAGCAATCGTTAGTTTTTCACCAGTATCTCGTCTGACTGCTACAAACTGACAGTTCTTCATATCCCGTGGTCCTACTTCAAGTCTAATTGGAACTCCCTAGAAAATTTAAAGACAGCTGTAATATAAATACACATACACATACAAATAAATACCAGTAATTACATGCATGCCAAGACTCAGAAGAAACACAAGTCTATGTATGCATAAACATACATATTCTCTAACCTTTGCAACTAGGTGGCACAGTACATAGGGCACTGAAACTGGAATTTGGAAGCCCTGAGTTCAAACCTGACCTCAAAGACTCCTAGCTGAGTGACCCTGGGCAAGTAATTTTGCCCTTTTTGCCTCAGTTTCTTTATCAGGAACATAAGCTGAAGAAGGATATGTGAAGCCTATTCAGGATCTTTGCCAAGAAAACCCCAAATGGGATCAGGAAGAGTCAAACATCCCAGAAACAACTGAACAACAAACTTCTGCAAAATTATAAAAGCACATAGGGGAGTTGCTGAGTTATTAAAGACAATGTGTGATTATCATCACTATGCAATGGATTCATTATTAGGCAATTTCTAAATCTTTAAGATGCGTCTATTCTATGTGGCAATGTAAGAAAACAGAGATCTTGAGGGTTCAAACAATTCTACCATTAGTTAGGATAAAATATTGTCAAACTTATCCTAAACTATGAATACTTTCAATAAAGAAAAGCATAAGCAAACTTACTAGCAGGCTTATAATGGTTAGGAGTAGGGTCTGGATAGCTCAAGATGTAGCCAGGTACAGAGTAGGCACTTCATAAACATTTATTGATTATTAACTGATAGAGACTATGATTAGTATAATACTTAAGTCCTACGGGCAGAACAATTTTTATGATCCAGAACTACTATCTCTGCTCAAAATTCTGATTTAAACTTTTCTGATTCCTAAGGAAGAATGTGACAGAACTGAAACAACCTCAGCAATGAAAATATTTCTCCATGTCTGAGGAACATTTGAGTGACGTGATGGCCCTGACCATCCAGGCTCAAAGAAAGGAGGGTAATAATGGCAGAGAGGCATATGAGTGAAGGGAAAAGGAGTAGAGACTAGTTTTACATTACTGTCCAAATCAAGAAGAAAGCATTAAATTGCTCCTTTAATGTGTCACTCTTTATCTCTAGATGCAAAGTTTGTTTCATGTCCATAGATAAAATAAATAAGTTGATCATGAAAGAAATTAACCTGACCAAAAAGTCCTCCATTTAGTTCTACCAGTATTGTGTGCTCTAAGGATACAATATTTGGATTAATCACTTTAACCTCCCTAAAAAAAAAAAAAGAAATAAGTACAATAAATCAACAGAGATATACTTTAAACATTCATATAATAAAAACTATCCCTAGAAACTGACTTTGTAAAGGAAAATGTATCAGACTACTAACGATGCACTTTGCTAAGCTTATACTACATAAGAATAATCAATGAGACAAATAATCAGAGAAGATACATATTACATCTAGAGAATTTCAACAAAGCACAGAAATAGTACTACTATACTATATTAAACATGGCTACTCTTTAAGAAAGGAAAAGGAATTCCAAAAAATAACAGAAAATAACTTATAGGAGGGAAAAAAAATTCTAGATATTTAACACAAAATGAAAGGACTGTCTTGTGATAGAATAGAAAATATGTGAAGGAGCAGAAGGGATCTCAAAAGTCAAATAATTTTAACCCTTTATTCACTGTTTAACTCTCCTCTAAAAATTCCTGCATCTTATTATGTAGTCAATATTCAAACTCCTCTGGCAACAGATAGTTCATTCCTATGTTAAATAATCCCCAAGGACATGAAACTTCACATAAAAGAGACAAAAAAACCTGTTTTTCTAATCTATTTCACTGAATTCTCTTTTTCTGTAATTGATCTAATAGTTGTCTTTTGTAGACACAAATAAACAATGAAACACAAAAAATCAAGAATATTATTAGGGAATGCAATACAGTGATAGTAAAAAGTTAAGAGATTTTACAAGAAATTGATGATCTACAAATAAATTTCTGTCATAAGACTCTGATCTTAAATTTAAGCAGACTAATCTCAGAGAAAGAAGAAAACAGTTGTTTCTCCTCAACTCCTCCCCCTACAAAAAACTTCTCAGAATTAGGATTACAATGGATTTATAGTAAAAAATGTTTGCAATTTACCAATAAAGTAATCCCTATGTACATATTATTCATAAATATAAAGAATGACAGAATATTAACTCATACTTGCTTTGAGGCAAATATAACACAGAGCCACTTTAAAAAAAAGAAAATTATTGTAGACAAATTTCCCTAAGTGGAACAGGAATTATGACAGAAATTAAAAATATAAACATTAAAAAACAACAAAAACACTTTAGACAAGCATGAGATTAAAGCAATAAGATAGAGCAAGCCCTTCCAAAAAGTTCAACCAGGGAGAGGTAATACAAGGAGCAATTTTGGCAATATCAAAATATCAAAAATTCATTTAAAAAAAATTCATTCATTGGCTTAGCAAACTGTGGTATATGTATGTCATGGAACACTATTGTTCTATTAGAAACCAGGAGGGATGGGAATTCAGGGAAGCCTGGAGTGATTTGCATGAACTGATGCTGAGTGAGATGGGCAGAACCAGAAGAACATTGTACACCATAACACCGACATAGGATTGATAATCCACCTTGATGGACTTGCTCATTCCATCAGTGCAACAATCAGGGATAATTTTGGGCTGTCTGCAGTGGAGAATACCATCTATATCCAGATAAAGAGCTGTGGAGTTTGAACAAAGTTCAAGGACTATTCCCTTTAATTTAGAAAAAAAAAACAAAACATATCTTATTGTTTGATCTTGTTATCTCTAAGACTTTATGTTTCTTCCTTAAGGATGTGATTTCTCTCTCATCACGCTCGATTTGGATCAATGTATATACCATGGAAACAATGTAAAGACTGACAGATTGCTTTCTGGGGGGAGGGAGTGAGATTGGGAAAAAAATTGTGAAACTCAAATAAAATCTTTAATAAAAAAAATTCATCCATGACACAGATGTCAAGAGTTTTTTTCATCAATAAGATGAAAGTTTTAATCTTAGGACAAAAGTCAAAATAACTTGCAATAGAGAATCATTTTAATTACTGATACTAGAAAGTGGTACAAAGTAAAGATGCTACTTTTTACTTCTCACATTTGTGCATTTCTGGAGATGCACTTATAGGAGAAATATATGAAAGGGATGAGCACTGCAAACGAAGAGGCCAAAATATCACTATTTGCAGATAACATAGAAATATGATTAGAAAATCCAATTGTTGGGGCAGTGGATAGAGCAGCAGCCCTAGAGTCAAGAGAACCTGAGTTCAGACACTTAATAATTGCCTAGCTGATTGACCTTGGGCAAAACACTCTTAACTCCACTGCCTTAAATAAATAAAATTTTAAAAAATAAAAAATAAATAAAATACTGAAGAAAAACCAATTGTTTTTATTCAGTTGTTTCTGTCATGTATGACTTTGTATAAATCCACTTTGGGGGGGTTTCTTTTTTTTTTTTGCAAGGCAAATGGGGTTAAGTGGCTTGCCCAAGGCCACACAGCTAGGTAATTATTAAGTGAGTCTGAGACTGGATTTGAACCCAGGTACTCCTGACTCCAAGGCCAGTGCTTTATCCACTACACCACCTAGCCGCCCCTGGGGGTTTTCTTGGCAAAGATATTAGAGTAATTCGCCATTTCCTTCTCCAGCTCATTTCACAGATGAGGAAACTGAGACAGTTAAATGACTTGCCCAGGGTCACACAGTAAGTAGGTGTTTGTACCTGGATTTGAATCCACAAAAATGAATCTTCCTGACTTCAGGCCCAGCACCTGGCTGCCCCAAAATCCAATTGCCTTCACCAAAAAAAAAAGGATTCAGCTAAAAATGCATAATATAAACAACCTATACAATCAATTAAAAAATATTTTTAAGTGCCTACTATGGAACAGGAATTATGTATTAGGAACATAAAGCAAAAGTTGCTGAATTCTTATTTAGTAGTAATAAAAATCAAGAAAACTAAAAAAGAAACATCTTTCAATAAGTAATAAAAACTGTCAATTAGAAAATTAACTTCTCTTTCTCAGCAAAACCCCTTCGAAAAATCTTCTACAACCTGCTGCCTCCACTTTCTTTCTTCTCACTTACTTCTAGATCCACTTGCAATATGACTTCTCAACTCATTATTTAAGTGAAACCATTCTTCCCAAGGTTATCAGTGTATTCTCTTTCTGTCACATACTCTATGATACAGTTATACTGGTTTTTCTATTTGCACACTACTATCTATCTCCCAGCTCTTTGCCTTCCATGCTGTTGAATAACTACTGTCCCTTCATTCTCAGGTACTGTTTCTAACCATTAGAACCAGTTCTGGTTCCATCAAATCTATCATTCAATGTGTCAACTGCTCCTTTCACAAGCTCTGTAAGTTTCAAAAGCAAATGGTGCCTTCCTGAGTGCCATTTCCCTACCTAAGGTCCCTCTTTCTATTAAAATATAAGCTATTTGTGAAGGCAGCTAGGTGGTTCAGTGGATAGAGCACTGGCCCTGTAGTCAGGAGGACTGCCTAGCTATGTGACCCTGGGCAAGGCACTTAACTCTACTGCCTTGAAAAAGCAAAATAAGATAAGTCACTGTTCTACTTTTGTATTTGTCTCCAGTCCTTAAAGCAATCATTTGTCCATAGTAAATGCTTAAAAAATTTTTCTTCATTTCATCAATCACTCACAACACCCATAACTGTCAGTATATCCTAAGATTTCACACTGGTCCCTCTTCTTTTCTCTTTACATTTTGTCTTTACTTGGGTTTAATTATCATTCATATGCTGATGACTCAGTTCTATATTTCTAGTATATATACATACATACACACACACACACACACACACACACACACACACACACACATATAACTCAGTCTCCTGAGCTCCAGTCCCACATATTTTTTTTTAGGGTTTTTTTTCCCCCAAGGCAAACAGGGCTAAGTGGCTTGCCCAAGGCCACACAGCTAGGTAATTATTCTGTCTGAGGCCAGATTTGAACTCAGGTCCTCCTGACTCCAGGGCCAGTGCTCTATCCACTGCATCACCTGGCTGTCCCTCAGTCCCACATATTACTAGACATTTTGAAATATATTTTCCATAACATCTTAAACTCAAAAGTTCTAAAACTGACTTTATTATCTTTCCACCTAACTTCTCTCATTCTGTTAAGGATTCTACAATCCTTCCAGTCACACAGTTTCATGGCTTTAGTGTCATTTTTAATTTTCCACTATAATTCATGCCATATATTCAATAAATTGCCAAATCTTGTCTGTACAGCATTTCTTGCATCTTTCCCTTTCTCTATACTCCTATATCTACCAACCTAAATCAGGTTCTTATTGATTCTTTGAATATACTATTATGCCAATTTCTTAAAATTTCTTATCTCTCCTCTTAATCAATCCTTTTAAACAGCTGCCAAACTATTTTCATGAAGTACAAATCTGGCTATATCACTCCTCTACTTGATACACTCCAATGACTCCATATGACCTAGAGGACAGAATATGAACCCTGTCATTCAATCTCTACAACCCAGCCCTTACCAACCTTTCCAGACTTATTGCATATTTCTTCCCTCCACATGCACTGAGATCCAGTCAAATTGGCCTTCTTACTATTCATCACAGAGCATTATCATCTAGCTTTACACCTTTGCAATTGATTAATCCCTATGATTACATACATGGCTGCTCCTACCTCCCTCTCTCAAAGTTTCTAATTTTTGTTTAAGGGTCAGCTCCACAGTCACTAGATCTCCCTCCCAAAATAACCTGCTATCTATATTATATATAGCATTCTTTCTCTTACTCTTTTTAACTTCCTGTAATCTGGCTTTCAATTTCACCATTCAACCAAAATTGTATTCTCTAAAGTACCTAATAATCTCTTAATTGGCCAAATCTAATGAACTTTCCAAACCTCCTCCTCGAGTTCTCTGAAGTTTTTGACATGATTGGTCTTCCTCTTCTCCTTGATAACCTCTTCCCTCTAGGTTTTTTTTTTAATGACACTACACTCTTCTTGGTCTCCTCTTAGTCAATCATTCTTCAGTCAGCTCCTTCTCAGTCTCCTTTGCTACTCTTTGTTTAAGCCACACCTGGTCCTCTTATCTTCCCATGTCAACTCTATGCTAATGATTTTCAGATCTTCTCATCCAGCCCAAACCTACAGACATATATTTACAACAGTCTATTTTACTGGACACTGTACTGGCTCTCATACCCATGTCTAGAATACTAACCCTCCTCATCTCCTCCTGGCCTCCTTCAGTTCTCAGATAAAATCCCAGTTTCTACGTGAAGTATTTTTTGTTCTCCCTTAATTCTGCTTACCCTTACTCATTTATTATTATTATTTAAAAAAATTTTTTTACAAGTCAATGGGATTTAAGTGACTTGTCCAAGGTAATCTAGCTAGGTAATTATTAAGTGTCTGAGGCCACATTTAAACTCAGGTCCTCCTGACTCCAGGGCTGGTGCTCTATCCTCTGTGCTACCTAGCTGCCCCCATCTATTATTTCTAACTTTTAACATATATATCTTATTCATCACTGTTTGCATGCTGTCTCGCTTGGTACATTGTGGGTTCTTTTGTCTTTCTTTGGATCCCCCACTGCTTAGGGCATATACATACATACTAAATGCTTCAAGGTTGACTACTGATATCTGCATATGTGATCTTCCCCGGTTAAACTATAACCACCTTGACATAGGGATGGCGGCTTTTACATGGCATCTGGTATATAGATGTTTAATAAATGCTTTATTCATTCATTCATTCACAAACACCTTTACTGGTCAATCAATGCTGACTGACCAGTATGAAGCATGTCTCCCACCTTCCTGAGGAGGAACATCAGTATGCAAAGGAAGCACATATTTTCAAACATGACCATTGTATTTGACTATTCTTATTTGTTACAAGAGTTCTACTGGTAAATCAGAGGAATTATTGGAAAGTTAATGATATATAAAAAGAAAAGCAACAAAACATTCTCAAAGAAAAAAAAAGACAAGGTTAGCTGAAAAAAACCCCAAAGCATTCCTGTGTAACAAAAAAAAATAATTAAAAGAAAAGAGAAAAATAACAGAAAATATATTAAAATATATTAAATATTCAGAAAATATATCAAAACTTGTTATCCAAAATATATAAAAACTATTAAAAAGACAGACTAGTACTGTTCACTCTATAAGGAATAGTAAAATAAGAATAATTCTTGAAAGAGGAAACAAATTGTTCATCATTATATTAAATGTTCAATATCAATAATAAGGAGTTTCAAATTAAAACAGCTTTTAATTACCATGTCAAACCTTCAAATAGACAAAAATAACTAAAAACAAAATTCAGTGCTTAGAGAGATTGTAGAGAAATAGGTACACACATTCATTTCTGAATGAACTGCAGATTTGTAGAACCTTATGGGAAAGTAATCTGACAATATACAGCTAAGGTTATCAAAAAAATGAAATCATGCCCTTTGACTAACAATCTCACTGTTGATAAAATATTATGAAAAGGAAGGGAGAACAATTATATGCACAATGATTTCCAAAATTAGCAATGTTTCTGAAAATAAAATCAAAAACCCACGTTGGAAACAAATTAAATGTAAATAAGGAGTGAATGGCTTAGTAAACTGTTAATGTAATAAAATACTATAAATGCAAATTAGCCAAAATACCTGATAAGCCTATAAAAAAAAGTTAAGTAAAAGCACCACAAAAACAGAACAGATATCAACTAGAAGGAAAATTGAATAAGAATAGACAGACAATCCTGAGAAGGACTTAGAGGAAAATTCTCATAATTTTTTATGAGCTGAAATTAATTTATATGCAAATAACTCATCACCAAACTTAGCTATATTGGTTTCCAATATTAATCAACATGACAGCTCTATAAATATCTAAAAACAATTCACTAACCCTAAGTTAGTTAAATAAAAAGTAAGATAAAGCTCTTCTCATTTAGACAGTTTGCTAAAGAATTATATTAGTTCTCTTAAAATGTGGAGCCAAGGGGCAGCTAGGTGGCGTAGTGGATAAAGCACCAGCCCTGGAGTCAGGAGTACCTGGGTTCAAATCTGGTCTCAGACACTTAATAATTACCTAGCTGTGTGGCCTTGGGCAAGCCACTTAACCCCATTTGCCTTGCAAAAACCTAAAAAACAACAACAAAAAAATGTGGAGCCAAAAATCAAACACAAAAGTCCAGATATAATTTGATTACCTTATAAAGTAAAACTATGACTCTTCCTTGATTCATCTTTTTTTGGGTTTTTTTTTTTAGCTTTTTTTTACAAGGCAAATGGGCTTAAGTGGCTTGCCCAAGGCCACACAGCTAGGTAATTATTAAGTGTCTGAGACCAGATTTGAACCCAGGTACTCCTGACTCCAGGGCTGGTGCTTTATCCACTACGCCACCTAGCCACCCCTCATCTTTTTTTTTTATTTGCAAGGCAGGGGGGTTAAGTGGCTTGCCCAAGGCCACACAGCTAGGTAATTATCATGTTTTGAGATCAGCTCTGAACTCAGGTACTCCTGACTCTAGGGCCGGTACTCTGCCCACTGCGCCACCTAGCTGCCCCTAATTCATCTTTATCATTTTCTGGGTACACACATACACACACACACACACACACAAAACACACACCCACCACACACCCACCCACACCCCTTACAATACTTTCTGATGGCATAAATTCTTGTTCAGAAATATTCAAAGGGCTCATTATCTAAAGCCAGTTAAAATATAAATTCCTGAGTATAGCATGCAATGACTTCCATAATGTGTCTCTAAATAACTTTTCCAGATTTAGCTCTCACGACTCCTATCATGTACATGGACTTCTGTCCATTCCTGCATAGCTGGAATGTTCATTGCTCTGTTCTCATTAACTTTTGCTGCCCTCTTCTGTCTATATACTCAGTGTACACTATGCCTAGTATGCATGTACCCTTATGCATTCAAGTCCATTATCCACCCATTAGTGTCATATTGGGGGATCCCAAGAGTTGCCTTTTCTATGAAAACTTTCCTAGTCTTTCTAGCTACAAGTAATCTCTCCCTATAATTCTTATGTCTGAGCCTTTCTTGCCTTAAGAGTTATTTGGATATAATACCTATCTTACCTATTAGGCTGTAAGTTTCTTGAGAAATAAAGATAATGCCTATTCATATGTGAATGGCCATGTCTAGTGTCTTGTTGATGCTTAATGTACTGAACTGACAGAAATAGCACTAAACTCACAATGGATTTTTGACAATCATTGTGCACTGTTATTTTATAATCAATACTCATACCCAACTAAAAACCTTAAATCTTTTTCTATGTGGATTGCTAAATGCATATCCCAAAATACCTGATTTTTTTAAACTAATGTATAAGATTTTATATCCATTCATATTTCATTGTTAGATTTGGTATTTCATTCAATTTACTGGGATTTAGGGTTTATGAATATCATTCAATATATAAGCTATCCTTTCCAGTTTTATGTGAGCCTTTACCTTATCTAGTTAAGTCTTCAATATACTACTCTCTGGTTATCCCTAAGCCAGGTCCCCTTTTCTTCTCACTAGAACTCTCTTCCTGCTGCCCCCTTAGGGGTGCCTTAAGCTGACTGGTGACTTTCAACTTACTTAGCTCAGATTCAGATTTATTATACACTTCCAGACTTATGAGCATCTCAAAGCTTTGCCACCAAGAGAGAATCCTCCTAACTCACTTTCTATCACTACCTCCTTTTTCATCTTCTCCTATAGAATGTAAGTTGCTGACTTTTGCTTTATAATAGTTTGAAGTCATTAATTCCTATCCCTTTTAATCAATTTCTCTATTATAGAGCCTTTATTTTTTAAGTGAATTTAAACTATCATTTTCTCAAGTCCTGTAAAGTATCTTTTTGATGATTTGATTGTATAGCACTAAAATTATAAATTATTCTGACTTATTGTGACTTGTCATTTTTATTACATTTATCAGGGTCTAGTCAGGAGTACTGACTATTCCTCCAATTATTTAAGTTGTTTTTTTTTTTTATTTAAGGAGCATTTTGTCACTGAATGTATTCAAAGTATTTTGTGTACTTTGGTATACTGATCCTTAAATAGTTTATGCATTTTTTATAATGGAATTTCCATTTCTAGTACTGACTCTTGTAATTTGTTTTTATAACTACATAGAAATGCAATCAATGCTTTAAGGTTTATTCTGTAGTGTGAAACTCTGATGAAGCTATTGTTTCAAGAAGTATTTGCTGGTTCCTTAGGATTTTTCTATGTAAAGCATCAGGACAGAGGGACAGTTTTGGTGGTCCTCTTTCCCTAGTTTAGGCCTTTAATTATAAAACAAAAAAATTATAAAACCATTTGGTATTGGTTAAAAAAAAGAGAGGTAGATCAATGGAGCAAATAATACAAAAGAGAATTAGAAACAATGGATATCAATAACCATTCAAATCATAATCAAAATCAAAAATATCAGTACCAACACTTAGATAAAAATTGTTGGGAAAAATGGAAAACTGTTCTGACAGAAATTAGGCTTGGACCAATGCCTTATGCCAAATTTCACAATGTATTCTAAATGAATATGCAAACTCAAAACTGAATATTACACCATAAAAAATTAAGAATAGCAGATCCTTATACAGATACAAGAAAATGTATTCTTATTCAAATAAGCAATGGAGACAATTACAAATGTTAAAATAGTTATACTTGGCAACATGGAACTAAAAAGTTTTATATACACAAAGAAAATTAACAAGGAAAGTGGTTGAATGTAGGGGAAAAATCTTTGAATCAAATTTTTCTCATTAAGGTTTTGGTATCTAAGACAACTAAACAATCAACAGATTTTATGTGTGCGTGCATTTGTGTGTACACGTGTACACATGTGTGCTTGTGTATGTGTGGGTGTATACATAAAAAGACTAAAAGTGACTCCCCAAAAGTTGTTGGCAAAAAATAGGAACAGTTCTCAAAAAGAAGAAATGCAAATTATTAACAAACATGTCAATACTCCAAATAATTAAAAATAGGAATGCAACTCAAAACAACCTTGAGGTTTCATTCAACAATTAACTAATGAACAGGCAAAGATGATAAAAGATGGGGACAGTCAATACTGGAGAATTTATGGGAAGAAGGGCACACTACTAGAACACTGCTTGAACACTTGAAAAGTAATTTGAAATCATGTAAACAAGTGACTAAAATGTCCATATTCTTTGACTCAGAGATTCCATTACTAGGTTTATACTTCAAGGAGACTATTAATAAGAAGCAAGTCCTGCTTTGTACCAAATTATTCATAGTACCACTTCTGGTGATAACAAAGAATTGGAAACAAATAACTCCCCATTGACTGGGAAATGGCTAAGTATAACGGAATCTTTTCATACTATAAAAAATGAAGAATGTGCCAAGTATAGAAAAGCAATAAGGTTTTACCTGAACTGATATAGAGTGAAGTAATTAGTCAAAAAAACAACACATACAATGATTATAATATAAACTGAAAGAACTACAAACCATCAATAAGCAAGGAAATAGATAATAAAGTATATTTTTTAAATGTTCAGTTACTTAGGAAAACCCAGATATATATATCTATATCTATATTTTATAGATATAGATAGGTAGAAATACATATGTGTGTAAATGAAGTGTATATACAGATGTATATAGTGTAGCACCATCTGGATGTTTGATTTTTACTGATCAAAAATATTATTACTTAAAATACAGAGTAAAAATACAGCTTTTAAGTATTAGAAAAAGCAGCTATAAAAAAATATGAAATAAAATTGGATGGTGAGATAAGAGTTCAGAGGAATTTACCTTGAGCTCCCAATGATTGAACTTCCAACCTGGTGAATAATTGTCTCGTAAATCTACCCGGGCACGGATGTTAGCCATGAGCAGTCGTTTTTGATAATCATTGCACTTCATAATTAAAGCCTCTTTGTCTTCTTCAGAGAGTGCATTTGTAATTCCACAAGGAATAACAACAACCTATAAACCAATAAAATGTCTCAAAGTCAGAATACATAAGTTCAATTCAAGTAATTTTATTATGGAAAATTAGTAAGTTTGCAACTATAAAACTTTTCATAAAGTCAGTGTACATGATTTCTAAATTACAAGAAATTTTAAGGAATCATTTATCAGACTCCCAGAAATAGTATCTTCTATGAAGTAGAAAACACTTGGCTTCAGAAATTATTTTAAAGTAAATATCTTAAGAATTGAAAGTAATTAACTACAGAAATGAAATAAATATATAAAAATGGTTAAAATAAACAAAGAATTGTTTAACATGCTACATTATCTTACTTAAAATGCATTTTTTTTTAATTATTGAAAACTCCACTATTCAAAGTACAAAGGTTACAGAATAAAGGAGACATGTTCCTTACCTGAACACAGGCTACTCGGGGTGGCAGAACCAAACCCATGTTGTCTCCATGAACCATTGTCATAACACCAATAGTTCGAGTTGTAAGCCCCCAAGAGTTTTGATAGGCATACTGTTTCTCTCCTGGTGTCTTTGGGTCTTCAAAAATAATCTCAAACATTTTAGAAAAATTCTGTCCGAGATGATGTGATGTTGCTCCCTAAAATAAATCCAAACATATGCAAGCATAAAAATGTATAGCAGATTATTTAGTAAAGTTAAGATAATTAACTATGCCTTGACAAGTATGGGCTAATCTTCTCAAAAAGTTTTCTTCTGAATCAAAAAAAATTTAACTATTCTACCTAATACCATTATTTTAGAAAGAGTTTTAAAAAAAACTTTACGGTATGGGAGGTGGGGGGAGGGAAGTAAGATTGGGGGGGGAAATTGTAAAACTCAAATAATATCTTTAATTAAAAAAAGAAAAAAAATTTTATGGTCATAAAATATCTATGTTTAAGGGCAATTTAAAATGATTCAAAATATACTTTATTCAGGAGAGCAATGAGCATGGTTTCTTTCCATTGCTAAAAAAGGAAAAGACATTTATGAAGATCAAATAAAAACATGACATTAAAAGGGGAAAAATCATTTTATCCAGAAAAGAATTCCAGAAGAAGTATGCTTAATATTGAACTTCTTTAAGTATTATGTCTATTTGACCCAATAATAATATAATTCTAAGTGAAGACAAGGGTAGAGAAAGGATTTAAAAATTTTCAGTTCTAAGAATCATCTTCAGGGATTTTTTTTGTCTTTACTTCTTTGGTGGTCACACTAAATTTATTAAGTAAAATTCTATATTCCAACTTGATACCTGGATTGCTCTTCCACTGGCAGAAATGAATGCTTCTACTGTAGTGGTATAGTCTCCTCCTGCAAACTTCTCCTTCTCAGTTTTTCTTCCTTTTACAACTGGAATTGCCAGGAGTTCTTCATACACTTGAGCATATAAGTCAAGTATTTGCAGGACCTATCCACATTGCAAATATAAGTGTTTTCACATCTATGACATTTGTCTATTTAATTTAGAAAAGCTTTATTAGAAAAATAAATGAGCAGAAATTCCTTCTAAATGACAAAAAAATTTTTCTGAAAAGGTTTGAAAAAGTGAACAGAATAAATTTAAAGGGAAATTTCTGAACCTAGTAACATGCATAGAACAAATAAAAATCAAACTGTTAACCACAAAAGTATTTCCATTGAAAGTTTTATTTTATAAATTTAGAAATTAAAGTAATCAAAGACATAGGCACATATGTATGTATGCATATATCTTTATATATGCATGTGTGTTCAAGTATATGTATATGCATCCTATATATTCTACAAATTTAAAATACTCTAAAGTCAACAAAGCATTCAGTTAAAAAATTCTAATAAATAATTAAAAATTAATCAATGATTAGCTTTTTCATAACAATTTGAGTTATACACCAGTCAGAATTTTCAACTGTAAACAACAAATAATGAAAAATTTCAATTGAGCAGTTACTTAAATTCTAATGCAATTGACACTTCAAATATCATTTCATGAGGGTAGGCACTCCTTTCACTTAAACAGATAACTTCTCAGAATAAGATCTTCATTAATTTTTAGGGTGAAAAAAAATTCCCCAATCTTCTGAAAATGAGCCTCTCCTAACTTGGTTAAATTGGTAATCCCTTACTAGCCTTTCAAGTATCATAGAATCTGCCCTTTGCTAGAAGTTATCAGGACTGCCATCATACTACAATGAGGTATCAGAGTAGAGGGTACATGTAGAGCATAAATCAAAGCTAGACTAACTGAAAATCTCTCATTTATGCCACTTATAGAAGACTAAATTTTTGCTTTTAAGTACTTACTGAATACCCATCGTGCTATGACACATACTCATATAACAAATAAATGGATCACCAAAAATCTATACCTCTTCTGCGGCTTCTTCATATGTAGCAAAAGCACTATGTCCTTCCTGCCAAAGGAATTCACGGGTACGTAGGAAAGGCTGTGGATGTTTGAATTCCCAACGCTGAAAAAGAAGTTAATGTGGTTAAAAGTCAGGGACCTAGTGAAAATTTTTTACTTTATTTGGCATTTGTTTCACAACTCTTAAGATCCAAAAATAGTCCTATCTACAAAAAAATCTATTCAATATAATAACTAAGATTTTTTTACTCCTTTGAAGAATAATACATGAAATCAGTAAGATATATGTACTTACCACTACATTGCACCACTGATTAAGTCTGATTGGCAGATCCCTATGTGACTGGACCCATTTTGCATAAGCAGGATACATTACTAAAAAGAAAAACCAAAGAGAAATCTTAATCGAACAATAAACTGATCATAAAATAAACAGAGTTATTTCCAGAAGGTGGATAGGAATAGCTGGTAGAAGGAATCAGTTCTTCAGAAGGGGCCCTTGAGGAGGGAGAGTACATTACAGGCATGAAGGCGAGACAACACAGAGGCATGGAAATAGGAGAAGGAATGTAACAAAAAGTAGGCCGATCAGACTAGACTGTAAGAAAGTAAAGTAATATGTAATTTAGGTAAGCTGGTAAAATAAAAAGGAAAGTAAAACCTAATTAGGGTAAGCTGAGGAACCTTGAATTCCCAACAAAGGGGTTTGTATTTTATCCCAAGATGTAAAAGGAAGACAGTAAAGCTTTCTAGACCAGGGAATGACATGGCTAAAATTCATCCTTTAAGGATAATATTTAGCAGCTGAATGGAGAACTGATTGAAGAGGGAAGAGAACTGAAGGTGGGGAAAGAATGGCTATTCTAAGAGTTCAGGCTAAAGTATAGCATCATATTTAGTAAATAAAGTAGATAAGGGTAGTGAGGTGGCACAGTGGATAGAGTACTACTGGTCCTGGAGTCAGAAGGTCCTGAGTTCAAACCTAACCTCAGACATTTAATAGCTGTGTAACCCTGGGCAAGTTACCTGATTGCCAATCCTATCCCCATCACCCAAAAGAATATATTGACACACCTAAATTTTTTGCCATTATATAAACTGTTTAGTTACTACTGTTAATAGTTAGAAATTTTAATATAAAATGCTATTTTAGGTGCTTTGCTCAATATAATTGGCACTATTTTCCCTTATGTTATTCTACATGTGCTGTGACTTATGTGCAGTGACCATTCAAAATAGTAAATATTCTAAAAGATGAAGAAAATATCATGAGATATAGAAAAGAACCTACTTATGCAGGTTCCAAAAAAGATGATTTCATATGAGATAGAATTTTAGAAAAAAACTAAATAAAACTATTTTATGAAAAATTAATATGAATTAAGGTTCACAACTACTAAGTTACATAAACTGTACTACAAATGGTAATATTACTATACTATCATTCTGAAAAGCAACATTCCCTTCCATTAGGCATGACACATTATTTTTTAAAAATGGGGGAGAGAATGAGGTCTTTGGGCAAATTTTCAATAACTCTCCATTTGGCTATCTACCAAGTGAACAAGTCACAACCTTTCAGAGAGGACTGCTTCCTCATCTGCCAAAGGAAGAGATGATGTAAAAGGACCATGCGAATCTAAAACACAGAATAATCTTATGATCTATAGATATGAAAAAAAGCTTATCTTTCTAAAATTTGTGTTTGCAATTATTATGCACAATCAAAAATGCAAGGCTCCTCTGGAAAGTAAAATTAGAGATCTAGTCTCTCAATTATTCTGACAGAGGTTTTATATTACTTATTGTGTTCTACTGAAAACCCCATAAGTGTGAAAATAATAGCAATAACTATTATCTTTTACATTCCTCTTAAAGCAAACTGAAAATCAGGGAACTAAAGAACTAGTTCTGAAATAACCACGATGACTAATAAAAATTAGGAAATGGGGCAGAACTTTTAAATGCTCATTATAAAAAAGGACTTAAAAAACAATTAAAAAATCTAAAATTAATTTTCCTGACTAGAAAATGTTATAAATTAGCATTTCTCTCAATAGAAGGTGAGAGAAAAGGCTTTTCTAAGAAGCCCTGTACTCATATAGGAGAAATAGACAGTTTTTCTTGTCCACACTATTTCCAGGTCCATCTTTATTAAACTTCCTAATACTTTCTATTTCTGGTAAGTCTCACAAATATAATGACTAAGGAAAGAGAGTGTGGTGCTCATAAAGCCACCTTCTCCTAAAGCCTTTCCTTACCTGTTTCACTGGTCGGGCGAACAGCTATTGGTTCTGCCAGCTCTGTTTTGCCAGACCTTGTAACCCAAGCAACCTAGAAAGACAAAGTTTGTACTCTGAAAACTTGGGCAATTAATCAGTATTTATCAAGTGCCCATTATGTTCTACAATGACAAAAGTAAAGCAGTCATTACATTGATCAGGGTAAAGACATGCATACAGATGTCAGTCACATAACATCTATTACCTTCTAGGTTCTGTGCTAAGTACTAGGGAATATAAAAAAAAAAATGGAATACATTAGTTCTGTGGGGCTTGAGAGTCTTGAAGGAAACTAGAAGTTCTAAGGGACGAAGTAAGTAGTGAGCACATTTAAATATGAAGAATAGTCAGTACAAAGGCATGATGTAATGACAAGAGGAGTGAGTCAGCATGCTGGTGTGGCTTGATTAAAAAGAACTTGAAGGAGAATAATGTGTAATGGGTTATAAAAGTTAAAGTAGGGTCAGACTTTGAAGAGTTCTGAATATCAGAGCTCAATTTATAATTTTTCCTTTAAGTTAAAGGGATTCCCTGATCTGAACTTCTTGAGGACAAGGAAGGTATTTGTCTTTCTTTGTATCCTATTCCTCAGCACAGAGACTGGCCCATTGTGAGTGCTTAACAAATACTTGCTGACTTTTGGATATAGTTCTAAGAACGACAATGAAACCTCTGGGAGCTGATGAGGTTCAGTCAGTGAAACGATCTCAAAAGAGAGAATAGAAGAGAGCCTAGGAGAAAATCTAGAGTTAGGAGATATGTGATGAAATGATAAGCAAAAGAGACTGAGAAGCAGCAGTACCAATTATAAATGCCACCATAGTTTTAAGTTAGAATAGTTCAAAGAACTGAACTCTAACATCCTTATCCCTCTGCAAATATTAAAAGAGCAATTTCCATTGCCTCTTTTTAAAATTAATAAACTGACCGAAGAAGAAATTCCATTTATCCATGAAGACATTAATACAAAACAGTTCCTATATAATTTATTAATAGCATATTTTTCATCATTTCTTACTAAAGGGTTTTAAAGTTAACCTCAATATCTACAAGTGAAAACAAATCCACTGAGAATAACAATCCTGTAAATAAAGCAAAGTCAGCTCACCTCAGGGGCAAAGTCAGCAACATGAGTCTTTTCTTTCTCCAAAGCACCTTGAGATACAAACATAGGGAAGTAGCAGTTTTCTACACCCAGTTTCTTGATCTCAGCATCAAAAAAATTTTTAATGGCTTCCCAAATGGAATAGGCCCAGGGACGGAGGATATAGCAACCACTCACATCATAGTACTCAATCATTTCTGATTTTGTGATTACCTTTATAAAATAAAAATTCATTATTACAAAAGAATTTAATGAAGCTAATAATTAAATTACTAATAGAATATAATAAAACAAGCTAGGAGCATGACACCCAAACTTTAAATTTTAAATTTACATGAAAGACTATAAATCAAATTTAAATCTTCAAAAGATATATGATTTTATCAGTACAAATCATCTTCCATTTAAGCAGATTACAACCCTCCCTGTTTTAATAGATCATTTTCATTGTTAGTGTGGTCAAAAAGCTGAAGGCAAATTTTCTGGTGATAAGAGTCTCTCAGAAATAAGTTAAAGTGGTTTTTCAAATGTCTTTACCACTTCATAGGATGTATGATCAGGATTTGCATTTTATTAGTTTAACCCTTGAAATTTTAGGGTCACTCCTACATTCCTGAATATCAGAACAGGATTTTAATGGAGGGTGAAAATCCACATGAAAAACATTTAAGAACTATGTACACTATCTATCCTATCCTAAATACAATCTAGAAGAACCGATAAGAACATATAATTCATTCAAAAGATGTGATCAACATTGAAAAATTATCCAAACAATATTAAAAGAACTGAGATTAAATTACATGTACTCAAGTTTCTTTCTTTATAATTTTGTACAAGCTAGCATATCAATTTATAAATATGAAAGTCAAGTGCAATACACTCACTTGAGAAAACCAGTCTGCAAGATTTTCTTCTTTTTTTGCTTCTAACCCCAACCTGTAGAAATTGGAAAACAAAAAGTAAATCCCCAAATGAAATTACTACTGCAGATATTCAAGGAAAATTTTAAAAATGACTTTAAGTAGAAGGGACCAAGTTATAGCTAATACTAAGGACAAGCATAATTCCTCAGGGGAGGAAACTTTAGTGGACCATTCAAAAAGATTTAAAATCCTTAGTCAGCAGCTAGGCAACTTCAAGTTATTTCTTCCCCACAGCCAAGCACCCCAAAATACATTACTAGATTACAGAGCAACAAAAGCTTGGAATATATGACTAGAACAGATACTTCTGGGTAGCCATAACTGATTTGTAATGGAACTCAAACCCAAGCTGGCTGTGACTCCTAATCAGTCATGGAACTCTAACGGGTTGTCCTGCTGTGTGTAACTTAACTAGCAGTGACAACCTTAATGAAACTATGAGCATTTCTTTGGCTGCTCATCTCTCTATATAAATTCAGTATATTATGGGAATATGACTCTTGAATGTGACAGAGAAGCCTAGTAGAGGATCTAAAGACTAGGCCTAAAATTAATTAGGCAAGTTAGGCCTAACCTTTTTAGGCCTGATTTCTCAGATTCTTGCATCAGCTGTACATAACAATTCATTATTATCTTCCTCTTTTAAATTTGCACAAACCTGATGGACTCTTTTATATTCAATGGATACTTCTTTCTACCTGGCAACTTTCTATCTATTATTAATATGACCAAAATAAAACACATCTGATTATTATTTAACTTTTCTCAGTTATTTCTACATTTTTAGTTCTTTCTTGAGGAAAATAATAGGGCAATATTGGGATAATTTATCATAAATTCTAGTTGGAATGGGAAAACCACTTGTTACTTAAGAGACAGATCTTCTCCAAAGAGGAAATCTTTAACTAAAAATTGCTCTTATTTCAAGAGTTCAAAAAAGTTCCTGATAAAAACATAAAAATGATTAAATCAGTTTATTCCATATGCTACATTGTTGCCTCTAAATACAAACTATAAAATGCCACTAACAACTATGTTTCCAACTTTCAAAACTTCTAATCTAGAATATCTGTTGACAAAGTACATTCTAACGGAATATAATAAAAAGATTATATTTATAAAAAATGAAACATATAATACTCCTAAAAATATGATTTTTACGACTCTCATCTCATTTAGTTTTACACTTAAGCTCATATATTTCAAAGTTCTCAAAAGATTAAAGTTCCAAATCCTTCTACCTACCTATCCTTCCTCATACAAAAAGCCCAAAACAGAAACATCTATCTCCCTGCCAAAACAAACAATAAAACCCAACTCTTACTTATAATAAATCTTAATTCCTCATGCTACGGTTTTAACATTTAGATTATCTTTATATCTAAGAGCTCACACTAAACAAAATAAGTTGTAAACATTAAATTAGCTTGACTCAAACAAAATTTATTGTTTGAATTTTGTAGGGGATTAAAAGTTGCCAGTAGAATATATTACCTGGTTTGTTTCTTAGGTCCCTGACCTTCTCCTGCTCCACTTGAAGACATCCCACTACTGTGCTCCTTAGAAGATTCTTTCTTTTGGCCATCATTTTGTTTCTGTGGCTTATTTTGCTTTTCAGATTTATTTTCCTTTTCTTTTTTCTTTTTGTCCTTGTCTTCAGCTCCTGTGGCAGAAACTGGTTTGTAATCCATTCCTGTAAGAGACTTGTACTGTGCCTTCAACTGAAGGAGTTCCTGTACAGCTGCATCTACTTTATCCTTGGAGACAATAGAAAAAGAAAATACAAGTCAATATGAATCACAAAGTATTTTCTATCCATTGAACAATAATCATTTATGCTCATGTTAACAGATTTCTAAACAAAACAAAAGTCTCAAAAAGAAAGAGAAGTATAAATAAAATACTAACTTAAAAAAATTTTTTAAATTTATTTAAGGCAACAGGGTTAGGTGACTTGCCCAAGGTCACACAGCTAGGCAATTATTAAGTGTTTGAGGTCAAATTTGAACTCAGGTCCTCCTAGCTGCTCCTACAATACTAACTTTTGATGAAATTAAACAGAATATGGTGTCTATTTAATAGTGTGTCTGAGGTGCAAAGAAAAGAGATCTGAAAATATTAAGCTTTGTCTGATGGAAATCTAAAGTAAAAGTAATAAAAACTTTACAGTTTAACAAACAGGACTAAAAATTCTCCCACTAGCATAAAAATCTACAAAAGTAGCTTGTTTTATATACATACAAGTGTAAACCCATGTATTACATATATCTACAAACAAACACACATATATTTGTGTGCTGGACCAGATCTGTGATTTCCTTGGTCCAGGGAGTTCCAGTGAGGCACCGGTTCTACAATTCACAATCTGAGATCGAATGGAACAATAGCAGGTGAAAGACTTGTCTGATCTCATAAATGCAAAGCGCAGAACATAAAGTCATGTCTTTCTGATTCCCAGGACAGACTCAAACAGTATGATATATTTTCTAAATTTTTAAAAAACTCCACATCTTACTCCACAGGGTCTATCTCATTTCACTTACACTAATCAGTACAACATAATTTATTCCTTCTCTACACATAATAAGAAACCATCTTTTTTAGGGAGGTTTATGACATCATCAGAGTGGTTTATAAGAAAGTATATAAATACAGACCTTAGTGACTCTTTCAGTTTTTAGTTTCCGAACTGCATCTCCTTGGGCAGCCACTTGATCAAACAAAGCTTTGGCTTCAGGTGTATCAGGACCACTGATTTCAATGATTTTGGTTGGACTTGAAGCCAAACTCTGAAATGGAGGTTGATTAGGCTTATATTCTTGTCCAGTTTTTTCTTTATACTCAGCTTTTAGGGAGAGCAACAGTTTTACAGCTTCATCAATTTTATCCTGGGTTAAACGAAATAAAACAAATACATACACAAAAGGAAAAATTATAAAGATAAGCAATAGAAGACAAAGATTTAATCAGAAGAGAATATGAGTGACCTTTTCAATCATTAAATAGCTAGGAGAATATTCATGTAAATTGTTTTTTCTACTTTTTCTACTTTTAAGAGCTAGCTAATATTTTAAGGTTTGCAAAGCATTTTACATATTGTCTCTCTTAATTCTTACAATAACCCATTTATTGAAGGCTGAGAGAGGTTAAAGTAACCCTGACTTGTCCAGGGTTATAGAGTTAAGTATCAGAAGTTGGATTCAAACTTAGATCTTCTTGATTCCAAGTCCAATATGTTAGTCATGGTATCAAAGATAAACTGAAAGCAAGGAAGAGAGTTAAAACCACTTGGTCTAAAGGTAGGGGGAAAAACCTAAGGCAAAGTTAAGAACAGAATTCATATATATATGATATATATTCAGTTCACAAGAACAAATTGATTCAAGAAGACTGAACTTATTATTAATGTCTCATTTTATGTATGTTAAAAACCAAACTGGAAACATAATACATATATGCTCACAAGTCCAGGGTAAAAGAGGAAGAAAACTCAGGGTACAGACAAGACCATTGTCTATTTTTTTAAAACATTGTTTTCCTAGGTAGATGCAGAATCATCAGATCATTTGGAGAGTGGGAGTTGTAGCCCAATCAATTTAAAAAGCAAGAAATTTCACTTTCAAAAGTTGGAAATGAACTGCATAACCTATCATGCATTTTAAAAATGCTTACGTGTAAAGCATTGTGGGGCCTATAGGATTTGATCATTCTGGTGATTTTAATTGCATTCCTGTATATGGCATATGCTTTGATTTCAAAACTTTCTCCAAGTGGCAAGCTAAGATCCCTTTATTTAGTTTCATCCTTCCTAGTGTTAGTAAGGAATAGCAGTGATGGTAGAAGACAAAGAACTGCATTTACCTTGCCTACTGTTTTTGCCATACATGATGTCAGTCTAAAGAAATAAATTGCTTCTGAGAAATAATATTAAAAGCTAACTTCTGATATATATGCTATAGGACCAAACCATGCATATACCTTTGAAGCTTTTTCAGATTTCAGTCTCCGGACCATTTCTCCTTGTTCAGCCACTTTGTTATATAACACTTTGCTATCTACTGAACTCGAGGATGTATTATGGGGCACAGAAGTGTTAAGAGGAGATGAAATGGAAACATCAGAAGCTGAAGGGAGAACACCTGGTTTGTATTCCTGGCCCGTCTTTTGTTTGTATTCTGCCTTTAAATTTAGAAGTATTTTCACAGCAGAATCTATCTGATCCTGAGAAGGGAAAAAGGAGAAATGATAATCATCTATATACATACATTTAAACAATGAAAACATAGAGGCAGTAAGGTAATGCAGTGGATAGAGTCAAGAGTTCAAATACAGTCTCAAACATTCTACAAGTTGTGTAACCTTGGACAAGTCACTTTAAGTCCATTGTCCCACAAAAACCAAAAAAAAAAAACCCCAACAAAAACTACAACAAAAAAATGAAACCTACAGATTATAAATTAGCTGAATAAAAATGGAGAAACACCAAGATCAAATATCTTTTTAAACCATTTCTACAAAGAAAAGCACACTTAAAATAGGTTCTATTTTGTAGTAAAAGCAAACACTGAATGGTAAAGAAATAGATAAGACATTACTCAGACAAATGTTCTCTCAGGGAGTGTGGAAGTGAGCTTACAGTAATCTAACTGAACCCTGACTAAGCAGAAAAATGAAGACAGATAGGAAATACTCAAGACAAAGTGATAACTTACAGAAATAGTAGTTCATTTTATAATGATTGAGGAACTGAGTATTTTAGTTAACTGGAATGTGTATCCTAAACAGATTATCAGCTTACAAGGAAATATGCTGAATAACAAAAATATCATTACAAACTACTTACATGTTACTTTTTTACTATTTCACTGATATTATAACTACTTCAATGTGGTAAATTCCTTTAGAAGAGATTTCTCCATCTCCAAAAGATAACCTTTCCATGCCTACTTGTCCTGTGATTCATTTCACCCACATCACAAAACACAGATACATACCATTCACTACTTAATTTTTTTGTGAGAAAATGATAATACTGAACACTACTACAGCTGATATAGGTCACTGAAATCTAAACTCATTGATATATTATCTATTCATACATTTTTAAACTCATACTTTTTTTTACAATTTATGATTTTATAAAAAGCAAATGACTATTAAAAGTAAAATAAAGATAAGGAAGGGGTATGTGGAGGGGGGGGAGAAGGAGGAAGGGAAAGAGATAAGGGCTTACAAGGACTGAGGAGTTTAATGCTGAACTTTCTATCTGTTTGGAATCAAAGTAAACAGGAATCTACCACAATACAATAAATAGTGATGATGATGATGATAACTCCTGTATTTATTGCAAATCTTCCCTGAACCATTCAGGACAGTGTTCTAGACACTGTAGACACAATATACAAAAGAGACAGTATGGTACTTAAACTGCTTTAGGCTTAAAGCTAGAAGACATGGGGTCAAATATTGATTGAGAAACTTTATAGGTATGATCAAGTTGCAACCTTTCATCTCAGTTTTCACATCTGTCAAATGAGAGTGAGCATAACACTATCAACTTGAAAATAAGAAATACATTTTGTAAACCTAATTTAGGTTTACAAATTTGGGCAAATAATTTGTTGATTATATACATTCTTAGTTGTTATTTTTTTTTTTTTGCAAGTGGCTTGCCCAAGACCACACAGCTAGGTAATTATTAAGTGTCTGAGGCCAGATTTGAACTCAGGTACTCCTGACTCCAGGGCCGGTGCTCTATCCACTGCACCACCTAGCTGCCCCGATTATATACATTCTTAAAGAACAGATTTTAAGCTTAAACATTACATAGTACACAGTGATATACTTAAAAAGCTCCCAATAAGTGTGTATGAGTGTGTGTATGTGTGCATGTGTTTGTATGTGCATGTTTGTAAGTGTATACTAAAGTATGAGACAGATAAATTAGACCTGGAACTTCACAAATCACCCTTAGTATATATGGGAATATAATATAATTGACACAAATAATATGGGGAATTTGTAGAAAAACTAAGCAATTCATAATGTAGAAGGAAATAGATACCCAAGAAAAGATTTCTTGTTCTAACAGTATAAACATAAACTAT
This sequence comes from Macrotis lagotis, assembly GCF_037893015.1. Classification (NCBI taxonomy): domain Eukaryota; kingdom Metazoa; phylum Chordata; class Mammalia; order Peramelemorphia; family Peramelidae; genus Macrotis; species Macrotis lagotis. Next base: position 123,837,053 of record NC_133659.1, read on the forward strand.
ATCCAAGCTCATAACAGTTATCATAGCTTTCTTCCAAACTATCAAGAACACCGTATGGCATAATAAAAGATTATCTTTTGACAAAAACTAAACTTTTGACAAAAACTAAACATAATGATATCTAATTTCTAAAACTGAAAAGGGGGGGAGTTCATGGATGAAAATTAAAAATGTTTTGCAATAAATATATTTGTACATTCCAAATTTACTTTGGAACAAAAATGTTTCTAATCACTAAAGAAAAAAGTTTCATTCAAGTTAATCAACTAGAACATTGCTACTAAAAAAGATAATATTAATCAACTGGATGGTTTTTATGTTTTGTTCAACTTGCATCTGGACAATAGATATAAAAAGACAAAATCTGTGATTCAAAAAGATACCAAAAAAACCCCCTTTAGACACAGAGTACCTGAATTATTTGTGTTTAGTCAATTAAAAATAGCAAAATTATATAGTTATACAATGAATAAAAATTATTATTTCAAAACCTAATCCCACGCCCAACAACAACAAAAAAATCTTAAAATGTCAATGGACTTAATTCTCTATAAATGAACTGTCTCCTATTTTTTAAATTTCACCTTAAACTTTAAGCACCCCTCTTTTTTCATAATGCTAACATCAATTAGACTTTAAACTAGTGAAAACATCTATTTAAAATGAAATTTACTTTTTTCTCCGCCCCTTCAAAGCAGAACACATAAAAGCTTAATATGCAAAATTTCAACAGTTTGGCTCAAGGAGTATCTATCTCAGTGCTCAACACCATTTATTATACACATTTGTAGAGCTTTAGTGCCTACTACACCTCACTTTGTTCAACAACTTCAATGTAAATGGGTCTGCAATTTATGAAACAAAAGGAGGAGGAAGATGATGGAAAAAAAGAAGGCTGACTACAAGAAACAGAAGGTGGTTATCCAGGTTTATATTTCTGACCTGCCTTATGTTTATACTCTGCTTTTATAGCTAAAAACTCTTTCCCAGAAACCTTATCTGATCCCAAAGCAGGAAAGGAAAAAAAAAACAAAGTCTAGCTGTTATATACTAAAATAACTGCCTTATGTCAAATTTTGTCCAACTTGTGTATCAAAGGAAACTAAAAACATTTTCAGAAAATAAAATGACTAAATAAAGTCATACAGATAAAAATATAGGTGCTTATGTACGATACAATAATAAGCCTAATAATTAAAGGGAAATTTAGTGCTTATGATACAGTGCTACAGAGAAATTACCATTCTGAATTAAATAGTTTACAATGGTTCTTATCGGCTAGAGAATTTCACTTATTGTTATATGCACTGGGATAATTATCACAAGGTGCCAACTTCTATACAATTAAAGTGTGTATATTGGGAATGGAATTAGTAAGATTGGACTTTTGTCAATTTATAACTGCTTTACTTAATTGTTAAATAAAATACTCATACAACCCTTATAGGATTTTTTTTTTATTAAAACGGTTTTTAATTAAGATATCTTAACAAAATGGCACACCTCTCAAGATGGGAGAGAGGGGCCACCCTTATAAGATTAATGAGAATACTATATAAACAACAAAGTGGTATATAAATATGAGATCATCAAATACCTATTTTATTAAAACAAAGCAACAGGGGCGGCTAGGTGGCACAGTGGACAGAGCACTGGCCCTGGAGTCAGGAGTACCTGAGTTCAAATCCGGCCTCAGACACTTACTACCTAGCTGTGTGGCCTTGGGCAAGCCACTTAACCCCATTGTCTTGCCAAAAAAAAAACCAACCTAAAAAAAAAAATGAAGCAACAACTAAACTTAAAATCTAGGATTCACCAGCAAAAGGAACTCCCAATAAACCTCTCTATGACTCTTATAGACGTATGAGAAACAAATACTAAACGCAAAAAACCATTTACCTACTCAAAAAAGGTGAATTCCATTCCACTGGCTACTGAAGTCATTGATAATATTAAATTAGTACACCCATGAAGTTAAGGGAAAGAAGAATACATAAATCTCAGGATGCTTTAAACAAATTGAAAAGAAGTATAGAATTTGAGAACAGAAGTGGTGACAAAGCTACCACTGAAATGCAGCGTTTACACTGTGAAAATCAATGCAGCAAGGGTGGCTAGATGGTGCAATAGATAGAGCACTGGTCCTAGAGTTAGAAGTCAGGAAAATCAATGCAGCTTCAACCTTGGCACTGGAGTCCGTATTTAAATGATGTTTTTTTTTTGTTTATCTAAAACTAACTCATAATACTCAGCAGTATTAAAACTTGGTCTTTTGTAGAGGAAAACAAAATTGTCTAAATTTTGGAAAGGTTGAATAGGACTTCAAAATGTTAACCAAATGCTAAGAAATGCCAGACTGATGTGGAAGATTTCCAAGAATAATCATTCCTTGAAATCCATGTTCAAGCACTGACATCTAGGGATCTACTGGCTAATGTCAGATGTGATAATTTGGAGTTTAGTACCTACATAGTCAACCCAAGGCTAAGGAAACTTAAAAAAACGAATAAACCTTTTTATCGTGACAAACTGAAAGAAAAGAAATTTCTAAACATTAAAGGATCTAAAAAAGACATGTATTATATGTAATGTAAGCAGACTAAATTCATGCATTTATAATATCCTTAATTCACCTCATTAATCTTACCTTTGAGGCCTTTTCAGCTTTGAGTTGACGAACCACTTCTCCTTGTGCAGCAACTTGATCATAAAGAGACTTATTGTCTAGAGTCAAGGAATTCTTTGACATGGAGGAATCGCTATGTATTGCAGTTGGAGGATTCCCGGGTTTGTATTCCTGGCCAGTTTGCTCTTTGTATTCAGCTTTCAAAGCCAAAAGCTGTTTTACAGCTACATCCACATCTTCCTTGGCTGCTTTCTTTGCTTTTAATTCTCGAACCACATCACCCTGAGCAGTCACTCTGTTGTAAAAAGCCAAAGCACTCTCTAGAGTCCCCTGATCCTTCTGCACAAGCGGTGCAGACTTGTCTTTCAAAGCAGTTATCTTCAAAGGCAGAAAACAAAAAATTAAATATGTAGTTTATGTGAAACACAGATAATAAATTTGCTTAAAATATATCCTCATAACACATAATGCAACTTTTCTATCCAAAATTGGCATTAAAGATTGCTGTTTTAATTTTAATAAAATTTAACCATAACCAACAGAGATTTTCCCTGTAAAATGGTTCTAGAGAAAAAACAATTTTAGGAAGAAAACAAAATATCATGATCAATCCAACCATTCATTAAGGCACTATATTAGGTGTTGGAGACATAATGACAAAAATAAAATAGTCCTTGTCTTCCAAGAGCTTACATTCTATTGTGTGAGGCAATACATAAATACATATCTAGGTATAAATAAAATAAATACAATGCAACTGGGGCAATAGGAAAGACACTGAGTGGGGGCAAGGAGGTGACAGGGCAGGTAGAGAACCAAGAAAGGACTCTGGCAGTAAATGTCATTTGAATTAAGCTTTGAAGGAAATTAAGGATTCTGAAAGGCAAAGGGGGAGGATGAGGTGAATTCCAGGTCTGACAAAAAGTAAAAAAAAAAGGCATAGAGACCTGAGGTAGATTATTATCTTACATGAGCATCATTAATAAGGTAAATATGGTTGGATAACTGAATGAGTGAAGTAAAGGCTAGAAAGTAGGTTGGAGTTTAGAATGTACAAAAATTATATTCTCATATAAAATGTTTTAAATTACTCAGGGAACAGTTGGAATAAAAAAAATTATCAAGAAAAGATTATTTATCAACTTTTTTTTTAATTGCATATCAAGGGGGCAGCTAGTTGGCACAGTGGATAGAGCACCAGCCCTGGAATCAGGAGGACCTGAGTTCAAATGTGGCCTCAAGTCACTTAATAATTGCCTAGCTGTGTAACCTTGGGCAAGTCACTTAAGCACATTGTGTTAAACATTTTTTTTTTAAATTGCATTATCACCAAACTTATCCTGAAGAAGAGAAATACCAAAAGGTTTTCACTTTAAAAAAATGTCTCCTAGAATGTAAATTATAGAGCTTTATGCCCTAAATTTTGGCATAAAGAAACATAATTAAAATGAGAAATGTTTATTTTACTTAATTTTCTGTTTAAAAAAATCTTTATTTCTAGTTTTAAAATATTTTATTCTTTTTAGTGAATAAAAATATTTTCCATAAACTTTAACTTAAATACTTTCAAGTATAAAAATCTAAATTTCATACTCATTTTCATGACAGTTAAAGTGGCAATTTTACTTTACAATTACAAAAATTACTTTAAGTAACAATAGTTACTTAATATGGAAATTTAAAATACTAAATAATTCTTGCTAATTTACAAATAAATCTTTAAAAATAATACATTACCTCACTCTTCGTTGTTTCTGCTTTAGTCTTCTCCTTTGATCCAGATGTTGGCATTTCCTTTGTATGGCCATCAGGGATATATATCAAAATGCAGGGGGCTTCTCTGCAACTATATGGGCTAAGATAAAAACAGTGTGTGGGGAAAGAGGAAGCAAGAGAAACACCATAAGCTGTGAACTCATCCAACCTTTCTAGAGAGAAATTTGGAACTATGCCCAAAGGGCAACAAAAATGTGCATACCCTTTGATCCAACAATACCACAACTGGGTCTCTACCTTGAAGAGATGATGAAAAAAGGGCAAAAACATTACTTGTACAAAAATATTCATAGCAGCACTGAAATTAAGTAAATGTCTTTCAATTGGGGAATGGCTTAGCCAACTGTGGTATATGTATGTCATGGAACACTACTGTTCTATTAGAAACCAGGAGGGATGGGAATTCAGGAAAGCCTGGAGGGATTTGCATGAACTGATGCTGAGTGAGATGAGCAAAACCAGAAAAACTATGTACACCCTAACAGCAACATAGGGCTGATGATCAACCTTGATGGACTTGCTCATTCCATCAGTGCAACAATCAGGAACAATTTGGGGCTATCTGTAATGGAGAACACCATCTGTATCCAGAGAAAGAACTGTGGCGATTGACCAAAGACCAAGGACTATTACTTTTAATTTAGGAAAAAACCTGGTATCTTATTGTCTGATCTTGCTATCTCTTACACTTTATGTTTCTTCCTTAAGGATATGATTTCTCTCTCATCACACTCAATTTGGATCAACGTAGACCATGGAAACAATGTAAAGACTGACAAACTGCCTTCTGTGGGGGGTGGGGGGAGGGAAGTAAGATTAGGGGAAAAATTGTAAAACAAAATAAATAAAATCTTTAATTAAAAAATAAAAACAAAAACAAAAACATAAAAAGAAACACCATAAAATTCTTTGAAAGCAAACTGAAAAAAAAATCTAAATTAAATGCTTAAGATATTTAAGGAAATAAAGAACTAAACTTTTTAAACTTCGGGGTGGCTAGGTGGCACAGTGGACAGAGCACCGGCCCTGGAGTCAGGAGTACCTGAGTTCAAATCCGGCCTCAGACACTTAATAATTACCTAGCTGTGTGGCCTTGGGCAAGGCACTTAACCCCATTTGCCTTGCAAAAAAAAAAAAACACAAAAAAAACCACTTAAAAATATTATTTGTGTCACAAGAAATGCTAAAACGGTCAATTTAGAAGGAAACAAGGAAGACAATTAAATAGTGCCGTGTGAAGCACAATAAGAATAATTTATACAAAGAAACAACTGTTACAATGGGGTGAAACAACAGAGAGAACACTCTGCCATCAAGAGTTGTCAAAGACAAGGGAAAGGTAGTCAGAAAGAAAATGCATTTTAAAAAACATTTTAAGCATTATAGTATTTCCTCATTCTCTGGATCATCATAAAATTTAAAATTACTGATTCTTTATCAGTTGATAAAATAAGATTTTAAAATAAAGTCAGAACTAAAAGGCAAAAGATGCAAAAAAGGAATTCAATTCCAAGAACTGTTATAATAAACAAGGATTCTTTTTTTGCTCAAGGGCAAATTTTGTCTACAAATGTTTCTCATCAGTCAATGAAAATGACCAAATGTACTTTAAGGGCCAAGTTTTGACTTCCTGAAAAGAGTTGGGGTAAGAGGAAGCTACAAAGAATTTTTAAAAAGCACTGCATATCATAAATTCTAATAAAACTCACACAAACCAATGCCATAACACTAATCATTAACTTTTTTTTTTTAGGTTTTTGCAAGGCAAATGGGGTTAAGTGCCTTGCCCAAGGCCACCCAGCTAGGTAATTATTAAGTGTCTGCGACCGGATTTGAACCCAGGTATTCCTGACTCCAGGGCAGGTGCTCTATCCACTAGGCCACCTAGCCACCCCCATTAACTTTTTCTTTAAGAAGTTTAATAAAAATTTAAGAGGTGGCATCACAACAGAAGAAAAACAATTTTCATTCAAAATAAGACATTTTAAAAATATAACTATTTCACTAAAGTCTGATTAAAGCTAACATTATTCAGATTAAAACATTGTGCTTTCTGGGGCAGCTGGGTAGCACAGTGAATAGAACACTAGCCCTGGATCAGAAGGACTCAAGTTCAAATTCAGCCTCAGACATGTACTATCTGTGTAACCTTGGGCAAATCACTAAACCCCAGTTGCCTTGTCCCCAACCCCACTCCCACCCCCCATATATGCTTTCCTAAAATACAAAAGTTTTATATTATGTAAAATAAATCCATTGATAATACCAATGTGACAATTTAGAATTCTGAACAGTTGGTTAATTACTTACTAAATGATTACCCAGTTTGACACTACTCTACAAAAAAGAAAATAGAATTTACAGTTATAACTGATAACCAAGGATTATCTGCTTACCTAAAAGGTTCATAGGGTTGATCACAAATAAAAAATCCTCTTCTCTGCAATTGTATAATATCTCCTTTCTTCAAATCCTTAAGGCAGGGATCCCCTAACATTAATTCTTCTTGCTATAAAGACAGTTTAAAAGAAAAACACATTTTTCTCAAAATGTGAGCATATGAAAGGTTAGAATAATATATTTAAATATAATAAGTGGCTATATATCTGTGAAATTTATATAGCTTTAAAAAATTCCTATGGCTTCCGCATATACTGAAAAATAAATTGTTTAGAACTCGACACCTGGGGGTGGCTAGGTGGCGCAGTGGATAAAGCACCGGCCTTAGAGTCAGGAGTACCTGGGTTCAAATCTGGCCTCAGACACTTAATAATTACCTAGCTGTGTGGCCTTGGGCAAGCCACTTAACCCCATTGCCTTGAAAAAAAAATCTTAAAAAAAAAAAAGAACTTGACACCACCCTCCCCTTGACAAACCTTAATTATAAAGCATAAATTTTCTTAGAGAAAAATAATTCCTTCAAGATATATGAGCTTTTGCTTCCAAAAAGTTAATTTTGTTAAGAGGATAAAATCATTTCTTTATGGCAATCACTGAAAAGAAATATAGCCCAATTTCACATTTGCTCTTTTTTACAAGGGAAAGTTTAGTAGTAACCTATTATGAATGTTAGTGATTTTTAAGTTCCAGTTAATGGAATTGCCAACAGAGAAATACAGTCTTTTCTGGATTTCTCATTACTGATTAGAATCACTGAAATCAATGGCTAAAAACCTATCACGACATTTGTTCTAATGGCTGAAATACTACAACTGATTGCATTAAAAAAAAAATACTTCCAAAGAAAAGTATAAGCAGCAACAGGATCAAATGAAAATTGCTTAATTGACCTTGCTATTCTTGTTGATGTACTGTTTGAAATCTTCATCTTTTCCAAGAACTGGCTTAGTAATGAGGTGTTCATAAGTCACACACACTGTTGGAATAAGAGGAGAATTTGCAGTCTCTGCAAGCCAGGTTATCTTAGCTGTCTTCTTGTAGTCTTTGTTCTCTAAGTTCAACTTCCCATCAAGGGATACAATTTTTCCATTTGAATTCCTAAACATAAGTTGGAAAAACATTCGGAAGAAAATGAATCAAAACATCATAATATTTATCTTAATCTCAGTGAAGTAAAAAAGTTCCAGCCATTCAATATTACAAAATTTAACATATGAATTATTAATAAACTATCATATAAATTTTTTGTGATTATCACATATTTGTATGTAATTATTAGCACAAATTCTGATTTAATATTATAAATAAAATTTAATTTAAACATAGGAATGGATTCTCAGAAAAGGAAGCTCTCTCAGATTTAGTCCAACCCAAAAGTCTATGAGTCTCTACAAACTGGCAAAAAGTTCTACCTCATATAAAGTTGGAATTTGCCTTTCATTGGTCTTAGTTCTACCCTATGATAATTCTACCTATATTTGATAAATCCAAAACAAAGTTATAGGCACTGCTTATTACAAGAAGCAAGATGGACTATTTTAAACTTAGGAAACTAGTACTTAAGATAAAAGGCCTTTATCTCTGTTCAAAATATTGGAAAGATCCAATTTGTAACTGCATTCAAGAATTAACACTGGATCATTAAAAAAAGAACACTAAATTTACTAGGACATTTTTGTAGACTTAAAAACAACTAGGATATCTTAGTGATACAAAACTTGCAACTAAATGAAGAAGAAAGCAACTCATACATTTAGTAATTTACACATCTGGACAGAAGTAACAGATAAACTGTACTGATCAGACATGCAAGAAATAATTATTCAGTTATATCTTTAAATTCAGACTTGAGAACAAAAAACTATTTCTTACTTGTGTATTTTAGTGATGATGATGTTGCCCCAATTTATAAATGTTACGATCTCACCCTCTGATAAAGTCTCTGCATCAGCACCTTCAATGAGCACTTTGGGACCATAACACACAGGCTTCAGGCCAACATCAACATTCTGTATCATAAGAAATAAAAAAAGTATCAATATAACAAATAGTACTGATAGTCACTGCTACTATCATTAGGAATGAAAAAAGATGTGACCACAAATATGTGATGATGGGAGTAACACTGACAGGTGAGGCCACTTAAGTAGGCAAGTGTGGCACGCTTTGCAGTACAATTTAAGGATAGTGGCTGCACAAGGACTTTAAGAAAATTCTGCATTTTCTTCTCAAAGGGTTACGTTAGAATATCACAATTTAATGAAACTTCAGGTTGCTGCCACAATAAATAGATAAGTATTACCATAGCATTGATCAAATAATCAAAACTAGGGCTAAGGAATAGATGGGTATCAAGGAATCTTTTATGGAGAACAGCACCAGAAGTAATCAAGGCTGCTTTCATTTTCAGCTAAGATACTAACTAGATATTTAAGACCAGATAGTTAGCAGTTACTTGAGTGGAGTCAAATTGCAATGATATGAGTTCTACACGGTCCCTTGCCTTATACAGATGTCCTGTGAGTCTATATGTTCATAAATCTCTTTCTACAAAGCACTGAATTTAAGGTGGAAAGGGATCCTTTATCTCATTTATTATAAGAGTTGGCCAAAAGCCTAGAAGGGGGACATTTCAATTTCTATGATTTAAGGTGGATGAGAGCACCAACTGCCCAGCAAGGTATAGTAGAAAGAGCACCAATTTTGATGAGGAATCTCTGAGTGGAAATGATTTACTAGCTTTGCAATTCTCTACCTCAATGATTTCTAAGGGTCCTTTCTTATCTGCAAAATCGACTAAATGATTGCTAAAGTCACTTCTAGCTCTAGATTCTATGATCTATTGGAATAACACTAGGCACAATAGATACATGTGATTATTATGGTGCTTAAAAATGGAGATGTTCTATTAAAAAGTATGCTGCTTTGTAGAAGGAATTCTTTATCTTTTTGTGTCATGGATCCAACTTCAGTAGCTAAGTAAAACCTACAGAACCCTTCTTGTAATATTTTAAACATGCAGAACAAAACACTTGTGATTCTAAAGAAAACAATTTTATAGAAATAAAATTATTTTTAAAAAAATTCATGGATCCCAGATTAAGAATCCCCTGGTCTACAAATCTGGATGAATGATAAAGGTCTCTCAGAGATTTAGAAATGGAAGGAAAGGATTCAATTAACATTATGTCTGAAAATATTAAATTTTGTGAGTGGGAAGAGATTTTACAAGTCAAAGTTTAGTCTACCAGGCTTGTTTGCAAATGAAGAAATAATCTTTTTTCTGATGGGTTTAATTTTAGGAAGTGGTTTGATATAAATAGTTGATAGTCAAAATATTCAACATTCCCTAGAAGAACTTGTGCCCCCCCTGTCCACGTGACTAACAGGGAAAAATATACAAAACTTAGTGATTAGTTTCATCAAACCTTAAGAAATTATGTTGTACACAAAATACTTCCAATTGGCAATTATTGACATGATAGCATAATGCTTTCTTTCTAAACTCTAACCCAAAAGAGAGAAAAAGAGTAGCAAAATCTTAGTGTGACCTTTGGGTGTTTAGCCACTTCTTTCATCTCTTCCTGAGCTTCAGGTATGTTCACAGTAATTACTTCCTTCTGCAGTAAAGCAACATAACGAGGAGCCACAGGGTCTATAACCTTTAAAAATTAATAGAAGAGCAATGAATAAAATACCTTATGCTAAAAATCCTCTAGTCACAAAAACAAAATTAGACACATTCAAAAGGCCTGACACAGGAATAGTAATTGGTTTTCTTTGTTACTGCACTTTTCTTTGTTTACCTGTTAACTCTCTTCTGACAGGTAAAAGGCAAAAAATAAAGACAAGACCACAAAAAAGTTTAAATTAACTTTCTTTTCTTTCTTTCTTTTTTTTTTTAGATTTTTGCAAGGCAAATGGGGTTAAGTGGCTTGCCCAAGGCCACACAGCTAGGTAATTATTAAGTGTGTGAGACCGGATTTGAACCCAGGTACTCCTGACTCCAAGACTGGTGCTTTATCCATTACGCCACCTAGCCGCCCCTAAATTAACTTTCAAAGAAAAATTTCTTGGTAGTCAAAAAAAGGGAGTAGATAGGATCTGAAATGATACATTTCAAATACCTAGATATGAGTCTTCCTATTAAGCAAAGAAGATAATTATAACCTATAGGTAAAAATCCTAAGTTTACCAATAGACTTTCACTGAGAGTGGTGAGGGTGATAGTAGAAAGTGAAATATGTGGGAAATTCCATTTTTAAAGAAATATGCATATGTTGTGACTTATTTTCATTTTAACCAAATCGCTAGACAATATTTTAAGACAGAATAGCATTAGGTCACTATAATAAGGCAATTTCATAATACAATACTGAAAACCAATAAATTGTAGATTACTTTTAGTAGTCATACTAGTTATGTTCTAAACCTATTCAATCTTTAAAATAGATCATTGATTTTCTATATTTGGGGGATTTTTTTTTTTTACTTCACAGTTCAGTTTAAAATTGTCCAGAAATAACACAACAGTATTTGAGGGATACAAAAAACATGGGAGGGAAAACGACTACTAGAGGATATAAACATATCCTGCTATACTTAGTATTAACTGATTCTTCAAAAAAACATATTAGATGAAACATCGCAGGGGTTGGTTACATGCAATGATGATAGAACAGGCATTATGATAGGGAATATTTAAAATTAGTAATATTAATATAAATTCAATTACATGAGAATTGTATCTAGGTACTCAAAATATTAGTTAAGTCAAAATAATATTCATTTTGGGGGGGGCACATTTTAATTGCCTTTTGAATAAAACTGCTTCTGGCATTTTAGGAATTTATAAGAAAATAATGAAACCATGATGGAAAGGTACAGTTCAGAAGCTGGAAAAGGTCTATAGCTTCACTCTTGCTCACAACTCCATGCCAGAAATGGAGTATCACCTTTCTTTACCTTTGATGACTTATACCTTCCTTCTCAAGGGAAGAGAAAGCATACCCTCACTTCAAAAAAAAAAGGGGGGGAAGGGGGTTAAATAAAAAACAAAAATTAGTTTATATCAACTAATTAAACATTAGACAATATATTATTAATAATGTAAAAGAAAATCTGTTCTAGATAAGGTTTACAATCTTTGAGATCTAGGAATAAAGGAAAGAAATATTAATTAAGCACTTAATATGTGATAAGGTAGAAATTTTATTTTAATATAATTTCAATAAATTAACATATTACATAAGATTGCTATAATATGATAAAATGTTACCTTTAATGTAATTTTTTAGAAACTGTGTACAGAATTTTAGGAATTTATGAAAAATAAAACCTTGATAGAGTTAATTATATCTCAGAATTATTTCAAAGCTATGACACTTTTTGTTTTGAAAGAACTCAAAACTCAATGTTAAATTGAGAATAACAAATGTTTTTTCTGATATCAAGAAAAATATATTTTATATGTTTCAAACTACTTTGGATGACTAGGAAATAATACAGCATTATAGACAAAGTAGTTGTAGTAGAGTTCTAGAGTTAAGAAACCTGGTATTTACAAACTGTGATCTTGAGCAAATCACTTAACTTCTAAGAAGCTCAAGCTCTTTCATCTGTAAACTGGAAATATTAATTAATACCTGTAGTATATATAGTGCCAAATGTCAGTTAAAATTATAACTGGTTATTAATATTGTTGTTATAATAGTTCAATGAGAATGAAAATTTAGATTTATAAAACAAGATGCTATTTTCATTTTTGAGTCAATAAAATTGCAGTCATTCTTTTTTTTGTTACTTTCTGGTTTTAGCTGTCTCTCTCCAAACACGCTTAATAAGTTAATGGTTTAGTTTTAGCCAAAACTGTTAAGGCAGCTGGCAAGTGAATTGTGACTCATGAATAATACTTGCTTTTAATTCCCTATGGTTAAATTTTCTGCTCCTTCATTAAGTTTTAGTCTGAGAGGAAGAAAATTGTTGATTTGCTTTTTTTTGGTTATAAATTCTAGCATGTTCCATGAATACAAAGATTATAGGAGGAAGTTTCGGTGAGTTTCATCATAAGATGCAGGGAAGAAAGACAACATTGAGGAAAATATAAAGCTGTTGCCTTGCACTCAAAATGCTCAGAATTATTTTGGCTTTACCACCATTCTAAACTTGAAATCATGTTATAGATTTAAGAATGGTATTTGTGGATTACTGTGTCCAAATAACTTATGTTTTTGATAAGAGTACGGTATTATTAACTTTGCTATTAAATTTTTAATCCTATTATTCATAACTGCAGCAACAGAAAGAACCAATTGATAATTCCTTGATGTGTTCCACTGACCAAAGACAAAAGGAAAAAATACAACACATGCCAGGCAAGCAACTACTTCTCAAACGGGGCAAGGCATCAGCAAAATCAAGCAATAATATAAAAAATAAATAAAAACAAGTTCACAGAACACGCACAATCACAGAAGCCATAGTTTAAAAGTTGGCATTCTAAAAAAATTTGCCTTATTATAGTGTCCAAGCAATCTGCTGCCAATTAACAGTAAGCCACGTCAAGATGCAATATTCCTTGTTTGATATTTACGTGAGAAACTTCAAAATGAAAATAATACAGTAAGGTACAGAAAATAAAATTAAAGAACTACCAAAATCAATGAAATTTAATCAAATGTGCAGACTGAAAAAATCCTTTGTCCTCTCACCATAGAAGGGAAATGTAATTAATGCGATTATTAGATATTCCCTTTGAAACTAAGAACCCCAGAGGACAAAACTTAAAAAAAAAGGAATAATGCATTTTCAATGAATATATAAAATGCAACTATCATCCTTTCTATAAAGGTGATTGTGCTTCAAAGCAGCATAATGGCATCTCAGATTACATGTTTATGGTGCTGAAAGCTATGTGCTAAGGCAAACAAAAACATTAAGTAATACCTTCTTACAGATAGCTCGCAGCTTGAAAGCAGAAAAATGAAATGCAGAATGTTCATAAGAATCACAGCAAGAACAATTACCTTTCCACAAAACTCTGTTAAAAACACCTTGCTTTTGTTTTTGGCAAGTTAATATGTTTAGTGCTAGATGTTGTTGTTGTTGTTTGTCCTTCATTCTTGAAGAAGACCATGACATTAGAGAGGTGATGTCATGACATGCAAGTAAGTTGGATTCAAGTGAAGGGGAAACTGTGCAAAGTCACCAACCAGTCTCACCTTCTCCTCCAGAGCCAACTGGGTCCAGTGGCTAAATATGGATCAGGATAACTACAGATGACCCTGGATGCAATGAGACCTTGCCTTTTTCAAGCTAGATTTTTCTCAGGTCAGTTTGACTGGGGCAAAGCCCATTCAGTCATTAATATAAGTATATTAAAAAAAGGGAAACATTCCATTTTCCTGAGGGTATGCAAAATGATGCAATCAACTTCTACGATTTCTTCTTTATACAGACACTCCAGTAATTTTCAGATTTATTATGTTATTCAAGAATAAGACACAAAAAAAGTAAAAACAAGAATAGAAATACATACCTTTTTGTTAAATGACCAAATTTTATCCCATTCCATATTAACAACTGACCGTGAAGAGCCCTAGGAAAAAAATTATAACATTTTAGCAGCCTGGAAATGTTCTTAAATATCAAATCTGGAAAATAAGTTGTTAAAACTCTAACCCATTATTTTCCATGTTTTAATCCTGACTTTGCAGTACATGGGGAAAAAGAGAAGACAGAAAAGTAAACATATGTGCAGGTTAACAGCCTTACTTCAGAGTAAAAAAAAACTAAAGCAACTCACTTGGGCAGCAATAAACTGTTTGAGTCCCTCAACTGTCATCCCTCTTCTCAGTACACCACGAACTGTGGGAAACCTTGGATCATCCCTGAAAGATGAATATATATCTTTAGAGGTTAGGAACATTTGTTATATGAAGAGTTAGAATATACACAGGAACATAGAAAATGTTTTAATAATATGCACTGTATTGCATTTTGTTTTAAGTCTGAGCTAGCTACTTTATTAGAGTGGGATATGGTACTCTAGTAAGGCCAAAGCAGCAGAAAACATGAAATGTAAGAGACAAAAAGGACCTCTAAGATTACTTAAACTTCTTCATTAAGTGGTAGCCCTGAGATTAGATATCACAATGCCTCCCTATGGACTCAATCCCTCAAACTAGCTTCACTATCTTCACTTCCAGAATGACCAGCATTGCTTGGACAGACTGAACCTTAATACAGAATAATGATTATTACTATGAGAAACACTCAAGACTTGTTCCAATATTGTCCTTAGAATAAGAGGTCCTTTGGGATTTTAATAATTTAGCCACCTTGGATGGGGCTCTGAGGTGGTATTTAAGAGTTTGTACTCAAATATTCCACAGGATAGTAACAGAATTTCAACAACATATATCAATACATACACACAACAAATATTTGAGTACTTAAGCCTATCTAATTTAGGATATACTACTAATATTAACAACACACCAAGAACAAACTATGAACCTAACATACTATTCATAGCAATCCATTTCAAGTAGATCACATTTAAGATAGTTCTATTTATTATTGTCCTTAATAATTTCAGCAGCTTATATTTTCTTAGAAAAAGTGTTCTATGCTATTGTTCTATTAGAAACCAGGAGGGACGGGATTTCAGGGAAACCTGGAGGGATTTGTATGAACTGATGCTGAGTGAGATGAGGAGAACCAGAAAAAAACACTGTACACCCTAACAGCAACATGGGAGTGATGGTCAACCTTGAAGGATTTGCTCATTCCATCAGTGCACAATTGGGAACAATTTTTGGCTGTCTGCAAAGGAGAGTATCATCTGTATCCAGATAAGGAGCTGTGGAGTTTGAACAAAGTACAAGGACTATTCCCTTTAATTTAGGAAAAAAACCAGATTATTTTATTGTCTGATCTTGTTACATCTAAGAAATCTGAGAATTATGTTCTCTTTAAGGATATGATTTCTCTCGCATCACACCCAATTTGGATCAAGGTACAACATGGAAACAAAGTAAAGACTGAGAGAGTGCTATCTGTGGGGTGGGGGTGGGGGGAGGAAGCAAGATTGGGGGAAAATTGTAGAACTCAAATAATATCTTTAATAAAAATAAATTTAAAAAAGAAAAAAGAAAAAGTGTTTTATGAAACAGAAAATAAATATTATCTTTTATTTTTATAGATGAGAAAAGAATGGCTCAGAAAGGTTAAGAATTTTGTCTATACATTTAGAAATTAATTTTCATTTTTATTTGCTTACAGGTGCCAATCTTTTCTGTAAAAAACTTTTTTTTCCCTCTTTCTTCCCTAATTATTTCATTGTCAAAATAAGTGGTTTTCTTGGACAAAGTGGAAATATGTGGTGTAAAAACAAAACAGTAAAAATTATTTTAAAAATACACAGTGTTCTTTGCCAAAGAAACCACACATATGGGGCGGCTAGGTGGCACAGTGGATAAAGCACCAGCTTTAGAGTCAGGAGTACCTGGGTTCAAATCCGGTCTCAGACACTTAATAATTACCTAGCTGTGTGGCCTTGGACAAGCTGCAAAAGAAAAAAAACCCTAAAAAAAAAAGAAACCACACATATAAACTGTATCTATTCACATACTTTCTATCAATTATAGATAATATAAAACATACCATCCATCAACTAGTCCTTCGTTGACAAACCAAGTTAGTTTTCTTTTAGACAACACAGTGTTGTTTAAATTTAGACGACTATACTCCCAAATATATGGTCTTCTTATGCCCAATGCTTCAATAATCCAATAAAATTGCTCATCTCTGTCATGGTATTCTGTTGTCCTCAGAGCATGTGTAACTCCTTCAATGCTATCAACTATGGGGCAGGCAAAGTCATATGTAGGATAAATGCTAGGGGAAAAGAAAGAATTTTTATTAATCAACAAAAAAATCTTAAATACCTTTATTTTAGATGGAACAATAATAATATTAATAATAATATTAATTACATGAGCATTTCCCCCAAATAATGGATATGATAAAAAAAACATAATTTGCTGATTTCCCAGGAACATAGGCCAAATTTGTTCAAAAATGATCTAGTTCTGAGTATAGAAATTCAACTTATTCTTAATATTCAGTTGTAAACAAACTTTGAGATTCCAACATTTAAAATGTTTAAAAAACAGGATAGAAAAAAATAATCCTTTAAAAAGAAAAATACTTATTTTGAAAATTTTTATTAAAACAAAAACCTTTTCCATATAGTTGCAATTTGGACTTTATTAAAACTTAAAATATTGTTATTATATTATGGTATACCACACAAGATTAGAGAAAATGTGCAAGTAAATTTTTTTTGAAGTTTAGAATATATGGTATAAATATGATTTTATAGGATGTTCTAAAGCAATTCTACAAACCTAAAATAAAGTTAACAACTCTACACAAAAACCATTGGCTATAAATTGAACAATTACCTATTTACCTTCCATTGTACAAACTATAATATACTCACTAATTCAAGACATATATCGCTATTAAAGTAGTTCAAAGAAGAGCCTATAATGACCTACTCTAGGACAGCGGCAGACATGGTAAGACTTAAATGATTGAACAGAGGAAATAAGGGAGAAAGAAAAATTAATTAATTAAATTTGGGGGAGGAACAGCTAAGTGGTACTGTGGAGAGAGCGCTGGCCTTGGGAGTCAGAAGGACCTGAGTTCAAATCCAACCTCAGATACTTAATAACTGCCTAGCTTTGTGACCTTGGGCAAGTCCCTCTTAACCCCACTGCCTTAAATAAATTTAAAAAAAATTTTTTTAATCTTTTTTATATTTCTGAAAAATCAAGTTCTTTCCAATTTCATTTCAATTCAACTTTTTTACACTTTCTATTACCAACAGATTCATAATAAGCTTCTTAGTGGTTTCCTTCCAGACTTAAAGATACAAAGAAAATTAACTAGTCTACATATTATTCATATTTTAATCCTCAATTTTATTTTTGTAACTCAAACCAGAAATCAGGAAAACATCAAAGTTTTCACTGAAGTTTCATCAATTTTTCTCAATATTAAGTAGAAAAATTTGCATGAGCTTCACTAGGAAAAACAAACTAAAGAATACATAGAAATAACTCATTACAGGTATACAGGTGGGTGATACTTGATAGGAAAGGGAAAAAGACAAAAGGACTAAGATGAACTTACTTGTATCTATTTCCAGTTCGCGGGTGAGGTTGTATTTTGCAACGATAAAGAGTTGGGTCCCTCATGCATCCATTATTACTACTCATGTCAATTTTTGCCCTTAAACAACAGGTCTGACCAAATGGGGTCCCTTTTTTCATTTCTTCCCACATTTGTAGATTCTTTTCAACAGCTAGTAAATAAAAAATTTACTACAGTTCAGCCAAAGCATTACTAATCTGGTTCAATTTTCCTTTAAAAGACAATCACCATGCATAAACTTCATATATAAAACTTCAAAATAAAATTAAGCTGCTTCAGTCTCTGGAAACAAGGCAGACATCTTTTTTTTTTAAGCACGAGAAGACCATCCAGACAGAGAGTTGAGACTTCAGAAGGCATTTTGTTCCAAAGGAAACTGATGCTCAAGAAAATTAAAGAACTTTTTCAGGGTCACAAAGACAGGAAGAATTTTTAAATTATTCTGGCACAAAGAAGGAATCAATGTATTTGCATAAATTGAATATATTCAAGGTAGGATTACTATTTTTAACAAAAGGAAAGACTGGTACATTTCACTAACACAAATTAAGTCAGATGCATAAAGGACCAAATGCACCTTACAATTTTTCCTATGTTTAGATTCTGTCCTCTGTTCACGTTCTGCTTTCATTTCTTCTGCAGGGGTATCATCTACATAAGCCTTTGCTTCACGAATAAGTTTCTCAGCATATTTCATTATTGTTTCAAAATGATCAGATGTATAAGTAAATTGATCTGGCTTGATATGCAGCATAGCAACATCTTCCAAGATAACCTGAAATATGAAACCCAAACAAACTTCAGTTTTAATTTATTAGTCCAGGAAGCAAACACACAAGGATACCATCCCTTTTAAATGAATTTCCTTTGACTCCTCAAGAACTGATATAATTTTTCTAAAACTATAAACTACGCAACAGGAGAAAAACGTCACAAAGGATACAATGTATTTGAGCCCCTATTATACAGTCTGAAAAATTAGTGGACAGAGGTATGTACTTTTCCAAAATATCATTGAGTTAGAGGGAAGTAGCAAGATTGTTTACACCAATCCAATTTAGAAAAGAAAAAACTGAGGCCAAAGAGGGTTTCATTATGGGTTGCACAGGTACAGCAAAAAGTAAAATTAGAGCCCTAATTCCAAAAAAGGGAATTCTCTTAATCTCCAATGAATAAGAGAAGAAGAGAACAAAGAATGTCAAAAAAATGAGAAATTTTCACTGTATTATCCCACCTGTTCTCTTTTGATAAAGACATGACCTCATGATAGATTACTAATTACTCTGGACAGTTACTTAGTATCAACTTGATAGAGATGAGTCCACCTCTCTCTTCTGTGACGACATGATACTTCTGAATGAAGATGACATAAAGATATTGGGAAACTTACATTTTTTCACCTAATTCTTTAGGGTTTTGTTGTTTAAAATAATTTCCATTGAAAGCAAAAAAAAAGTGTATGATGTTAAAAGGAATGCAAAAATCTACTTTTTATCATAAGACACAGAAACTTAAAGAGAAATGCAAAAAATAAACCATATGTACTGAAATTCATTATATCTTTGCCTGGACTTGAGAAATGAAAAATGTGGAGAATAAAAAGATAAAAGGGTAGGCTTCACTTGTGGCTAAAAGTTATGACAGAAGCACTAGATCATCTCAAATTTTAATGAACTTAGGGGTGGCTAGGTGGTGTAGTGGATAAAGCACCAGCCCTGGAGTCAGGAGTACCTGAGTTCAAATCCAGTCTCAGACACTTAATAATTACCTAGCTGTGTGGCCTTGGGCAAGCCACTTAACCCCATTTGCCTTGAAAAAAAAAAAAGCCTAAAATTTTAATGAACTTATCCAATATGTCAATCAACAGGTTATCACCATACTCTTAATTTACCTTTTCAAAATCTTCCTTCTCTTTCTCTGGATTTGTGTCATCAAATCTCATGATGAGTTTCCCTTTAAAGTTAACCTGATAGTGCTGGTTTAAAAGAGCAGCTTTTGCATGTCCAATATGTAAATAACTAAAATAAAAAGATTTCACAAAGAAACTTCATTAACAAGCTTTAGGCAATTACTTTAAATTAGCAGTTCCCTTGGAGTACATGAAAATACTGACACACAAGATTAAAATATTGTAACATTGGGAAAGCTAGGTGGCACAGAGGGTAAAGCCCTAGAGTCAGGAGGACCTGAATTCAAATCAGGTCTCAAACACTTGACACTAACTGTGTGACCCTGTTTAAGTCACTTAACCCCATTCCCTCACAAAAACAAAAAATAAAAATAAAAAGATAAGATTAGTAAATTAAATATATGAGTGTTAATAGCTTATGTACAATCTTATTAAGAGACAATATAAACATTACACACTTAATGTGAATTTTTAAAATTAATATAAAAGCAAATTTTTTAAAAAGTTGGAGGCATACTGCTGGACATAATTCTCACTGCTACCTCACTGAATGTAAATAAAGCTTGATGATACTGGCTTAGGTTGCTTAATTAGCTGCTTATTCTCCTTTTCTGTACTGGGAAGTGAAAAGCATGATTTGATCTGTTCTTTACCTCTTTGAAGCTGACCACAAAGAAATGTGGAACAAGAGGAAACAAAAATGACACTTTTCGTTTTAGAAATTTTAATTAAAAATGGACACACAATCATGGTCATTATTATTATTATTACTCTCAATCACCCTGATAATATCTGAGTGTAGAAGAGTATCACTTATTGTATAAATGACATTTTGGTGGGCAGTAAATAAGAAAATGAATCATGAAAGGAAAAAAAGGATTAAAGAGACAAAAACCTTTATTTTGCTACAATAGTTTTGCAATTAAAGCTCAAAATGAAGACAGATAGTTTTCATTTCTAGAGGTTTCAAATATATTTTAAATATTACCCTTTTTTCTTTAACCTAGTAAAAATGTGTAAATTTTTAAAATGAACTTATCTAGTAATGATTAATTTAGTGTCTTAATTTAGCAAATATGTTTTATACACACCTAAGCTATAATAGATTTTTTTTTAAAGTTGTACTAGACCTTAGTTGCTCTTAATCATGCAAATGATTCATAAAGACATTATCTTACCCACTAGCCTCAGGAGGAAATCTGACCACAACCTTGCCCATCTCTGCACCTGGAAGCTCAACAAATTTTCCAACGTCCTGTTTCTTCTCTGTTGCCTTAAAACAAATGAACACTTATAGAATTAGCTGTTTTGCCATAAAACTGCCAAAGTCTCAGATACAAAATTTTCCAGGTAAAGGAAACATGCAGAAAATAAAAAATAATTCTGCTTAATATCACTTGAAACTTCTTCACAATGTTTTGTTTTTTCCCTTTAAACTGTACCAAATAACAATTCTGCTTACCACTTTGGTTTTTGGTGTAGCAACATTCCATTTGGTACCAACTGACTGAAATGCACGTTGAGCTTCAAGAAAGCCAAACCACCGCTTTACATGAAGTGGAGCCAAATTCTCTTTCAATTGCTCCTGCCATTTATTATTTCCTATTGACAAACAAACATTTTAAACAATTCACTAACTCTGCAATTTCATATTTGCAATTTTGAGTTCCTTAAATGATTCAATTTAAGCAATCAAATCAATAAAAACAATACTTCTCTAATGGACTATAAACTGTAAACAATTTAAGACTGATATTTTTGCTATCTCTATAAAACATACATGACTCAGGAAAGTTATGAGTTTGGCAACATTTATTTAACCCAACTCAGCTTTTTTCCATTTTATGAGCCCCCCTCCCAATAATGTCACTCCAAACCAACACTCCAACCAAAACAGTTCTGAGCATAGTAAGGTGGTAGCTTCTGTTTATTTCTTTAGTTTATTTCATTCTTCATATTCATATCGCTGGTACTTGGCACCAAGGAGGTACTTAATGAAAATTTGCTGACTGGCTTAAACAAATAAAAATAATTTAAAGACTATCAAATTTCATCAATATTAGATGTCAAAATTAAGTACCAAAAGTTTGTATTAAATATCTATTTTAAATGTCTTTCTAAACAATTTCTAAACAATTTTCAAACCATTTTCTCAGAATGAAAAACTGTAGTCAGAAGCTCTATGCCAGGCCCAGAATAATTCTGAATGTACCCTAGCCATGCTAAGATACCCTTGGTCAAAGTCAAAGGGTCTGGGATGCTGCCAGTGTGGGCACTCTCTATGCAGACTGTCAACCTTCTACATCTCAAGAGACAAGTTGTCTATGAATTGCTATGGCTAAAAAAATTCACCTGACCAACCTTTTTGTTGAGTTTCTCCATACCTTCCTAGGTTTGTCCTTGAAGACCATGATCAAAGACTTTCTTTCTTATTTGGTAGAATCAGTGTAATACCAGCAAAGTCTAGGTCACCTTCAAGTCACTTTCCTTTACTCATACTTTACTTTATCTACTGGCTCATTCCCTTCTACCTCTGTATTCATTCCGAAATTAAAATACTAATCTGAATCTAGAAGACTGCACTAATAGCACCTCCATCAACAGGAGTTTGCTAATCATTTCTTTGTTTTTTATCTACTTGTTTATTTGAAATGGGTTATAAAGAGAAACTATCAGGGCAAGAAAAGCAGAGGGAGAACCTATAGAAAGCCAACTAGAAAAGCAAGGAACCCATTGGAAGAGCTAATTATATCTAAGACACACACAGACACAGAGAGACATACTCCTCAGTTTTAAAAACAAGATAAAGTAGTAACTTCTTTTTGCTTCCCCCCATTAGAATACTAGAAGCTGACTGTTCTGCTTGGTGTTGTTTTATATATGTGTATAAAATCCAGGCATCTATAAGCTGAGGAATGCATATATATTTTTAATAATATATTGCTAAGTAATAAAGTCATTCTGCAGTTTAATTCGATTTATCAACAAAACTTTATCTGATGGAATTAGTGTTCAAGATTCATTAAGTAATTAGCCTTGAAAAAACTGAAACGTTAATGTGGAAAATAGCAAAATGTTTTTGATGATACAGTCTTCATTCCAAATTAATTTAGCCTCCAATAACATGACAGAATAGTATTTCAGTCTCAAATATGGAAATTATATAAAGGACTCAAAATTATCTGACCTTAAATTTCTCTGTTACAATGGAATTAAAAATCTGAGAAGAAATGAACTACTTAGCATGCAGTAATTGCAAATTTAAAGTGCTTTAAAAAAAGACCAAAGATACCTTTTAGTGTGGCCCAAACACACAGGTCTGCTAAACTCAAAGAGTTTCCAACTAAGTATGTTCTCAGAGACAGGCAGTGATTGAGTTCACTGATTGCTGTAGTAAACAGTGTACAAGAAGATAATTTTGTAGCACTGAATTCCAACCAATGATCAATCTGGTGGAAGGAAAAAAAGAAAGAGATGAGACTGAATCACAGTCCAACACTTAGAATTTGTTTAAACCATCAAAAAAGAAAGGCTACCTAATAAAGGCAATACAACAGTCAAGATTTTATGAGTTATATATTCTTTATCTAAGGAAAATCACACTAGTGTTGCTTACTAAATATTACAAGACTACTGTTACCAGAAGGATCATGGTAAGGTCATCAACTCTCCTTACTTTCAAATAGCATAAATACCTAAGAAGTTATCAATACAAAACAATTCTACCTACACAAATTTAACAGAATCCTTATGGAAAATGAAAAGGACTTTAAAATAGTCTGACCTTAAAATTCACAATGATAAATACAGAATGCAAAAATGAGAAGAAAGTAGAAAGAGAAGAGCTAGCAATCATTAAATCCAAAAATCATAAAATCTCTTATAATTCCTGAAACTGCAGAATGAGTCAGTGACTTTCTGAATTTCTATAGTATTCTGAAAATATTTTATGCTGACTTTATACCAATTGCTTTCTTGCAGTATAGAATATTTCCTTTATTTTTAACCTAAATTTCAACTTAAATTTTTTTAAAGAGGATATTAAATATCAAACATTCATGTTTACAGTCTATTACAAATCTTTTATCTAAAGTGGATCTTCACTGAAGCAAGACAATTTTTTTATTCCATCCTAACTGATTCTCTATCCTATTCCCATAGCACTTTCAAATCTTCTCTTCTTGACCTCTCTACCACTAGAACTTCTAAAATACTGTAGAGATTCTCAACCCAGTCTTTAAATTACATGTCTGTGTTGCTTTTTCTTTATAGTAAAGGAAGGTTAAATCTCTAAGGGAAAGTGGAAAATGACTAAAAAACATCAAACGGCATCAACAAAATGCATTTTTTTAGAAGAAATGGTAGAAAGTAAGCAGGAAAAGAACTATAGAAAATCCAAGTATAAACAGAACAATTTGGGGAAGGGGGGCCACAGGGAAGAAAAGGGGAAACAAATATACAATCACAAATTCAGCATTCTAGATGTTAGGATCTTAACTATAAAAAGGCTTCATCAAGCAAAGGCAGTAATAATGAAATTCTCAAATAAGTAGAAAAAACAATACAATAAAAAATCAGAAAGGCCTGTTGATGACTTACTTCAGTGTGCTCCAACAGATTACAACCATATAGCCCAGCTGAAGCTGCTACTCTAGCCAAGTAGCGAAGTATAGAATTCACATCAGTGAATGCAACATTGCTAGAATACAAGTGAGAAAACAAAGCTATTTCAGCCATCTGGCTATAGTCAATTTGAAGACTTATTATATGAACAATTAGCAAGACAAACTGACTTTGAATTGTCTTCCTCATCCTCTGCCTTTCATTCTGCTCTGCATCAATTTAGTTTTCAAATGCTCAATAAAATGGAAAAAAAAAATCTCTGAAATGTGCCCAACAAGAAGTCGTGGCTCTAAGAATTATTGCCATAACCATGTGGGTGACTTCAGGTTTTTAACCCAATCTCTTATATAACAGTTCCTCCATGTCTTCAAATCATGAAAATAACAATATAACATGCACTGAAAAATATAGGGGTGTATTGACTGATTGATTATGAGAAGCAGTGCCCAGTGAATCCTGCTTCAAAATCAGGGAGATCTGACTTCAAGCCCCACTGCTGATATGTTGGTTGAGGGACACGGCAAATTATTTAACTTTTCAGTGCCTTAGACCAATGGTGTCAAACTCAAATTGAAAGGAATTCATTTAGGCTCCATCATGACTTAGGTAAGGGTGGCAGCTGTGTCTACCACCTCAGAACCAATCTAAAAAAGTTTGCCAAATTTTAAAAACAATTCATACATGAAACTATCCCCCCCAAAATAGATTCAAAAGCCTACTCTTCAAAGTGAATTTGAGAAGTATTTTAACTTTAATATGTTCTATTGTTTTGATGCAGCACCATCAAATTTGAAATACCCCAAATGACTTTGCAGCTAGTACCTACATAAATCAGTTTAACTTTTTGTTGTTAAGGAATCCATTTACTCCAAGCTATCAGCTGGGAAATAAGCTTGACTGATATTTTTAAATTTTATTTCCCATTTTAAAAATGCATTACTGTTACAACAAATCAATTTTATGTAGCCATTATATAATGGGATGGTGTTGAATGTCAACAAAATATGCTCCCTTTCCATTATAAAACTATTACTGACTCATTATCAGCAGCAAATTATATCTTCATAATGTGGTTTAGAACAGTTTTTCCACTGAAAAGTTTGCTGAAGGTCAAAAAGTTAAGGCAAAATATGGCAGAAGCAGTGCTGGACTTGGAGTCAGGGAGATCTGGAGTAAAATTTCTCAAGACAGCCACTAGTTCTGTGAGTATGTCATCTGGTCTCTTATGGATTCAATTTCTTCATCTTAATATGGAAAAAAAAATACCAATAATATCTATCCCATAGGGTGCAAATTAAATAAAATATACAAGATAGCGGAAAATTTTAAAGCAATATATTTTATATATATACACTATATATATATAAATACAATATGCACAATAAGTATAATATATAAATACAAATAATATAGAAATATAATTTAATTGCATTATTATTAATAACTATTATTAATATCATTATTAACAATAACAGGAAAATGACATGATAATTATAAATCATAAAATTAAAATGTTAAAATATAAACTGAAATGTACTGTCATATTTGATAGGGGAAAAAAACCAAAATTAGTTGCAAATGTGAGTTTGTGGAGAAGTTAAGAGATAAGAAGCTTTGATGAAATTTCTTAAGTATGGATACACATAGTTAAATCTTAAAGGAACCGAACCCTTTAGGCTTTTAAAATTATAACTCCAGTATAAACATTCTGAGAGAACTGAATAATTTAAGAATATTTTAAAATTTCTCTAAAGCAACAAAAAAAATCAATAGCTGATTAAAAAAAATGATCACTACAAAATGTTTTGAAAGCTAAATTATTTATTAGGGAAATGTAGAAACAAGAATTCTACTTATAGAGCTCATGAGTCACAATTTCCTGAAATTCTGCATTATGAATCTTTTGAAGAGTCTGTACAGTTTAATAATAATGGTCAAGAAAGTGCATAGTTTACATATTTATTCTGTATTTGTCTTCTGTCCTCAATCTCTCTATTTGCTTGACTTGGCATAGGAAATAAGCTCTGAGAAGGCAGAAATCATAGCTAACAAAGAATGTATGGCACACATGCAAGTCATGAACTCCCAATTAAAGACATGCAACCTTATCTAAAATTGATAATGAATAATAAAACACCTTCACAGGAAAAATAATGAGAAAATATACCTAATTGCCTTATGCTGAATATGTGAACTTGGGTCATATTATAGGCAATACCACAATTATAGTCATATACTACAATTAAATGGGACTACGAAGACGGAGCTGTGTGATTTTTAAAAGGATGTTCAAAAGGGTACATAGTCATATACTACAATTAAATGAGACTGTGAAGAATGAGTTGTGTGATTTTTAAAAGGATTGTTCAAAAGGGTACATCATCTGGGAATAATATCGCAACACATTTCCACTTGTTATTTTCATTGTAATTATATTTCTTAGTGATAAGATCTTTAATAATCATGCAACAGACGTGCAAGCATACAAAAATGACTTTCTAATTTACACGCCCAATTCAACTGTTCATATTTTTTTAAATGCTCATTTAAGAAATGAGGACAGGGGCGGCTAGGTGGCGTAGTGGATAAAGCACCGGCCTTGGAGTCAGGAGTACCTGGGTTCAAATCCGGTCTCAGACACTTAATAATTACCTAGCTGTGTGGCCTTGGGCAAGCCACTTAACCCCATTTGCCTTGCAAAAATCTAAAAAAAAAGAAAAAAAAAGAAAAAAGAAATGAGGACAGAAATGTAAAATCACTTACTCAGAAACTCGAAGGATGTTCTCTTTTCCTTCATCAATTGAAATTTTGACATTATCTTTAACATGTTCTACTGTCAACAAAGCTCCTACAAACAAGAGAAGAAAATTTAAAGTCATTTCATATTAAATCACTTTTGTAGACTGAATCATCAAACCTTCAAATTGAAAGGTTCTCTAAACAATTATATTTGGCGCACAGGAAATTTTTTACAAAATAGTCTTTGTCTTAAAGGAAGATAAATATCAGTACACAGAACCAGTTCAGTCAGGACCACTTGCTTCCAGGTAAGGCATTTAATATTAAAATTAGCTTTCTTCCTCTAGGAGGCAAGGATGGCCTAGAACATTATGAACATTTTACTACTCTATATCTTAAAATTGGATAATAGGCTCAATTACTCTTAGAAAAATAATTAATTCTTGAGTTCTCATAGATGACCTTCCCCTAGAGCCAGTTATTTTAGAAGTGGAAGACTTGTATATATCATCTCAGTGTTATTCAAAATTGTGACAATGTTTGGTATAGTTGGTAAAGGGACAATGTGATACAAAGTGGAAAGTGTTGGATTCTGGAAGAAGATATAGGTATAAATTCTGGCTTAGTACTTCAGTGACTTTGGCGAAGTCATGTGTCTTAATTTCCCCAAATGTTAAATGGAAGTTATATTGATGTGACCCTCAAGTTCCTTTCATCTTTAAAATCTATGACTCTAAATACATAAGAAAAAATATCTTCAAAGACAGTAGAATCTGTACCAGCTAAATTAATATTTATATTTTATGAATTGGGGCGGGGGGTTGCAAGGCAATGGTGTCCAAAGTCATACAGCTAAGTAATTATTAAGTGCTGAGTCTGGATTTGAACTCAGGTTCTCCTGATTCCAGGGCTGGTGCTCTATCCACTGCACCACCTAGCTATCCCTAAACTATTATTTATAAAAAGACATGATCCAATATATATTCAAAGGTACATAAATCAGTCTTAAGGATGAGATCATGGAAAGAGGTGTGAGCCCTAATTAGAAAAGTTATTAAAACCAGTCAACAGACAATGATCAAAGAGTTTGTTTTTTTCCCTTCAGATATGTGATTTCCTAGATGTAGAGAACCCCCCCCCAGCACCAATGCAGATCCGTAAATCTTCTGCAGTTTATAATCTTAGTGAATTTCCTGGGTTACTGAGGGAATGAAGGAATGAATGTTCTAGGGCTACATAGCCAGCATGTATCATAACACAAACTTGAACCCAAATATTTCTGACTCTAAGGTAGATCCTCTATTAACTATTCAGTTTTGACACTTAAAGGACACTAATTCAGCAAAGCTACACAAATTATCAACAGTCACATGAAAAATATTTAAAATTTCTAGTAATCAAATAAATGCAAATCTAAGAAACATTGACATTTAAAGTTCAGTAGTTTTTATTAGAGCTTTTGGCAATTTAGAAAATTTGAAAAATGTTTCTTCCTATTTTGAAAATAACATAATAATGCCTATTCAATTCCATATCCAATTTCTTCAAGAGAACAATTTATTAAATAAAGTCTATATTTATTGGTAAAATTATTCAAAACATCATTATTACATGTATATTACATTATTATAATCCCAATGAGATTTATTAACAAATCATTGTTCTACAAGTTTTAGCCTCAAAAAGAGTTAACGAGTTAACAATGCCAAAACTTATTTTGAATACTATATATATATATATATATATATATATATATATATATATATATATATATATATGTCATTAGTCTACCAAGTCCAAAATTTAGAAGGGGGGGGGGGGCACCAGTACAGACTCAAAAAAAATGTCAATCCTGTTTTGATGCAATTTTTGTAAAAAGTCATAACTCTCAGTGTTGAGCTCTAAAAGTTCATTATCCAAGTCTGGTACAAACTGAAAACAAAACTGGGAGGTGGGAGAGGGGAGTAGGTCAGAACCTTACTACTATTTCAGGATAAACAGAGACACAAATGCACCTGCCTGCATTTATGCCCAGTGTTCCAGGTATCCATCCCTTGCACTAAATCTGTCACCAATGACATCCAAAAGGCAAATCTGATCACTTGCCTAGATTCCATTTCCCAGGGTCAGTACAATATAGAGTCTAAAATATGAGTGGAAGAAATAGGGAGAAATACAGTATGGGGGGGGGGGGGATTCCATTCTAACTGTCCAAAAGCCTGACCCTTTTATTATTTCATCTCTCATTATTCTTCAATATTTCTGAGTCCACTGCTGCTTCCCTCCATTCATGACTCCTCAAAAAAACCTCACTTGATCGGTCCATCTTCTCTAGCTTTATAAACCTCCTCCCTTTCATGGCTAAACTCCTGGAGACCTCCTTTCCTCTTCTCTCTTAATTCTGCACATTCGTTTAGATCTCATGTTTCAGGGGAAACTCTCTCCAAAGTTACCA
Source organism: Macrotis lagotis (assembly GCF_037893015.1). Taxonomy (NCBI): domain Eukaryota; kingdom Metazoa; phylum Chordata; class Mammalia; order Peramelemorphia; family Peramelidae; genus Macrotis; species Macrotis lagotis. Next base: position 123,866,804 of record NC_133659.1, read on the forward strand.
ATGAAGTCTTAAAGGACAACTTTAATAACCTTTCCTTGTTCTCTCTGGAAAGCCTTTGAGACAATCCCTGCAGGTTTTCAGGACACTCACTGCTGGCTCTTCTATCTGACTGACATCCCCTCGGTCTCATTTCCTTGGTCTTTATCCAAACTTCCTCTTTGAGTCTTGGCCTCTCTATTTCACTTTTTTTTTTCATCAGCTTCTTCATCAAAGACTCTCAGATCTCTTTATCCAACCATAACCTCGTGACCTTCGGTCTCAAATCTCCCAAATAAATATCTATGGGACGGCAAATCCGATTGACATCGTAAACCAAACAGATGCAAAATGAAGCTTATTCTCTTGCCCCCTCTCCCCCCCTCGACCCTCTCCTGTAACTAATTTTCCAATTACTGATGGAAAGCAGCTCCATGCCATGGAAGGCTCTGCCTCCTTGCTGTCTAACTTCACGTCCCAGATAAAATCTCCTCTTTTTTATAAGCAGCTGTGGCTATTCCCCTTCGTGTTGGTCGTCCTCGCTCGCCTCCCCCCATCAGGCGGGGAGGTCCTCGCCATCAGGGACTCCTGGGTGGCGTTCTACTGTCTCTCGCCAGTGCTGGGCGCTGGGCGGCCTGGAATGCCCGCGGGCAGGCTTGGAAGGGAAGGGAGACGCCAAGCAATAATTACGGCCCGCAACGTGTCCTTGCACAGTCCCAGCCCCGGAGGAGCCATCTTAAAAGCATCAGGGAGGAAAGAAGATAAACCCAGCGCAGCCCACGAGACCCCTCCCCGGGGATGAGGAGCCAAGCCACGTGCTTCCAGGGAGGGGGCCCCCACCCGGGTGAAAAAGTGGCCCAAAGGCAAAGCCAGGCCTAGCGGGGCGCGGGGGATTAAAGGCAGCTCGGGCCGGGGTTCGGGCCGCCCTCGACGCCCGGAGCGCCTTACCGAGGGGAGGGTCTCCGGGGTTCACCGTCAGGCTCAGCGCCGCCATCTCCACCCCTCAGCCCTTCGATCCGTGCGTCAGGTGCGACGGCCAAGTGCGAAGGGCCGGCGAGAGGCTGGGGATGAGACGTGTCCGCGCCGCCGCGCCAAGGCCCCTCCTCCCAGCTCGGCCGGACACACCCCGATTCACCTTCCCCCGCGCCTCCCCCACCACGGGACTTCCGGTGCGCCGGCCAAACCGCCTCGGGCACTTCCGGGACCTCTCTGCGGCACGCTCGGTCCGCGGCCATAAAGGGCACGGTGGACGCTGGGGACGCGACTTCCGTCGGCCGCTGCCCTTTGGCCTTCTCGAGCCTGCGGCTTCCGCCTCCTCAGCTTCCTGGGTCATCCCTGTGAGGGGGCCAAAAGCTGCGCCGGCGTCTCGTTTCCCGGGAGACCGCGCTCCGACCCCGACCTCTGACTGACAGCTAGAGGTTAAGCGACACTGACAATTGCAATCTGCCAGGTAACTGACCAGCCTCCAAACACACCCATTCTTCCCGCGCTCATTTGACGGAGCTGCGGCCAGAAGAAGCAGTGACTCGCCCCATCGCCCAGATAATAAAAGTCTCACACAACGAGGAAGAGGTCGAATTTATTTTTTTAATGTATTTATTTTTTTCAATTACAGGCGAAGGTAGTTTTCCACTACCATCATTCTTTTGCGAGCTCTTGAGATCCACAGTTTTCTACTACCTCTTCTTTCCTTCCCCCCCTCCCCCGGAAGAGAATAATCTTTTTTTAGGCTGTTTTTTTTGCAAGGCAATAGGGTTAAATGGCTTGCCACCCCTAGAAGAGAGCAATCTTAAAGAGGTTAGACCTATACATGTCATATTTCCATATTAGTCATGTTATGAAAGAAGAATGAGAAAGAAAAATATAAAAGAAGTAAACATAGCGTTCAGATTCCCTGGATTTTTTCCCCCGCTGGATGTGGATGTGTTGTCCATAGCAGGTATCCCAGGTTGTCCTTGATCCCTGAACTGCAGAGGAGCTACGCCCATCAAAGGTGACCATCTCACAGTGTTGCCCTGGTTCTGCTCCCTTCGCTCAGCTTCAGTTCATATAAATCTTTCCAGGCTTTTACGAAGTTCCCAGGCTTATCATTTTTTTTTCTTTTTTTAGTTTTTGCTAGGCAATGGAGTTAAGTGGCTCACCCATGGCTATACAGCTAGGTAATAAGTGTCTGAGGCCGGATTTGAACTCAGGTACTCCAGTGCTCTATCCACTTTGCCACCTAACCACCCCAGGCTCATCATTTCTTACAGAACAACATTCATATACTATAGTTGATTAAGCTTGTCTCCAGGGTTCAGTTTATTGTTTGTCTCTACTATCTTACAGTTGATGGGAATCCCCTCAATTTCCAATTCTTTCTCATCACAAAAAGAGCTTATTAATATTTATGTACATGTAAGTCTTTGCCTCTTTTTATGCTCTATTAGTGGTACTACACAGTTTTATTGCCCCTTGGGCATAGTTCCAAATTGTTCTCCAGAATGGTTGGATCAGTTCACAAATCCACCAACAATACCCTTGCCAACATTGATCATTTTCCTTTTTTGTCATTTTTAGCCAATCTGATGGGTGGGAGGCAGGACCTTAGTGTTGTTTTAATTTGCATTTCTCTAATCAATAACCTTTTGGAGGATTTTTCATATGATAATTTCTTCTTTGGAGAATTGCCTTCTCATGCCCTTTGATCATTTATCAATTAGGGCAAATGACTTGTATTCTTATAAATTTGACCAACTTCTCTATATATTTTACAAATGAGGCTTTTATCAGAAACACTAGCTATGAAAATTATTTCCCAGTTTTCTGTATTCCTTCTAATTTTCACTTTATTGATTTTGTGAAAAAACTTTTTAAATTTAATAGTCAAAATTATCCACTTTGCAATTTAGAATGTTCTCTCGATCTTTGTCACAAACTCCCTGTTCCACAGAAATCTAATAGACTCTTCCTTGTAATAACAAGGCTTAACATTGGCTTATGGTATCACCCTTTTCGTCTAAATCCCGTACCCATTTTGATCTTATCTTGCTACAGCATGTAAGATGTTGGTCTGTGCCTAGTTTTTGTCTATACTGTCTTGCAGTTTTCCTAGCAGTTTTTGTCAAATAGTGAGTTCTTATTCCATAAGTGGGATTCTTTGGGTTTATCAAATAGTTGATTACTATAGTCATTTACCACTGTTTCTTTTGTACCTAATCTATTCTACTGATGCAACCATTCTACCTCTTAGCTGTACCAGACAGTTTTAATGTCTATCATCATTGTAATATAGTTTTGGATCTGGTTCGGCTACACCACCTTCCTTTGCATTTTTTTTTCATTAATTCACTTGATATCCTTGACCTTTTGTTTCTTCAGGTGAATTTTGTTACTATTTTTTTCTAAATCTGTAAAATAGTTTTTTGGTAGTTTGAGTGGTATGGCACTGAAGTAGGAATTTAAGTAGAATTGTCATTTTTATAATAGCTTGACCTGCCTGTAATTGACATTTTTCTAGTTGTTCAGATCTGATTTTATTTGTGTGAAAAGTGTTTTGCAATTATACTCATATAGTTTTGGGATTTGTCTTGGGAGGTAGAACCCAAGCATTTTGTGTTGTCTACAATTACTTTAAATGGAATTTTTCTTTCTATTTCTTACTGTTGGACTATGTTGGAAATGTTGTCTAATCTGATATTCTTTAAAATGGAATTAATATTTCTTTATTTCTGATCAGAAGTTAATCTCTTAATCTTTAACTAATGGTTATAAAATGTCAGTTTGCTATGTAACTGTCTCCTACAATGTTGACTGTTCTTGTGTCAATAATATCTGGTTATCTCAATGTTAGTACCTGATAAACAAACCAAGATAAGAGACATCCTGGATGAACAGAGAGAAAATTCTATTGTTATTTGTAAAAATTTACTCTTCAGCATAAGTGGAATTCTTGTCCCTAGGAATTTTAAGAAAATATAAGATTTGAGAGAATCTTATTGTAAAACCATGCCACCTATATGAAATCTCATTGGTTGGCCACCAAAAGTTTTATTCTTTATTTTGTATAAAATGCCCCCAAAATGTTGTCAGTGTTGGCATTGGTAAGGATGCCATCCATTCATGGGTTTTGGTAAGATCCTAGAGAATAAACTTCATTTATATAAGTAATTTATTTTCATTTTAGCCTAAAGAAAAATATAGTTTACAGTAAACAAATGCTGCTGATTTATGAAGTTAGATTTTATATCTCACTAAAGTTGTTTCAAGTAGTTTTTCAGTGGAGTTTCTAGGGTTCTTTAACTATACCATTATATAATCTGGAAAGAGTGAGTTTTTTTTTCCCTCATTGCCTATTCTAATTCCTTCAATTTCTTTTCTAATTGCTAAAGTTAATATTTCAAATACAATATTGAAATAATGGTGATAATGGACATCCTTGTTTCACCCCAATCTTAGGGAATGCTTCTAGTTTATCCCCATTTATATATGCTTGCTGATAGTTTTAGATAGATACTGCTTATCAAGGAAAAACTATTTATTCCTTTGCTCTTTCTAGTGTTTTTTTAATAGAAAGGGGTGCTGAACTTTGTCAGAGGATTTTTCATTATCTTTTGAGATCATGATTTCTGTTAATTTTCTTATTGATGTGGTCAGTTATGCTGATTGTTTTCCTAATATTAAACCTATAAATTCTACTTGATCAGTGTATTACCTTGTTGATAATTTGCTGTAATTTTTGCATCAGTATTCATTAAGGTCAAAACTATACTCAAATCTTTCTACCAGTCCAGTACTATTTCTCTTTGATCATTCTGTCTCCTTGTGCTTCCACGTATTCTGTGCTGCCTTTCACAACCAAAGTAGAAGAAAAGCCAGCTTCCACACTACCTTACAACCCACTTACTGAGTCAGTTCCTAGCTATGGGACCCATTACTTCATTGAAACCCTAATCTCCAAAATTACAAATGAGGTCTTAATTGCTAAAAGCCAAAAGCTCTCTTATCCCCTCCTCCAATTTTCCCATCACCAGGCTAGGTGCCATCTCCCCCTCCTTACTCTTCATCAGTCCTGCCTGTATCCAATCAATTGTTAAATTCTGTTGTTCCTATCTTTATAACTGCCCCCCCTACAACCCCTTCTTCCCTGCTAATACCACTCTGTTGGTGATGCACACTCTCTCATAATTTGTGCAAGTGGGTCTGATTCCACTCTCCACTTTAGTCCATTCTTCAATCAGTTTTTGAACTGAACTTCCTAAAATTTGTCCATATCATTCCTCCTCAGGCCCCTCCCTCCATTCAATCAGTTCCAATAGATGGATCAAACAGAGAATCCTACTTGGCTTATAAAGCCCTCTGTAACTGGGCCCTTCCTTTCTTTATACTGGTCTTATATTCTTCAGGCCTACTCTGTGATTCAGTGTCAGTCCTCCTAGCTGTTTTTCAAACAAGATATTCTTATTTCACAACTCAAAACATTTTCACAGGCTGTCCTCCATGTTTCAGCTCACTCTCCTTTCTCATCTCTGCCTTTTAGCCTCCCTGGTTTTGTTAAAGAAGCTTTTCTCCATCTTCTTTAATGCTAGTGCATTTCAATTTTATCAGGACATAGCATGCTTTGTATATATTGTTTGCATGATGTTTTCCCCATTAGATTATAATGGTCAGAGGTCAGAGACTGTCTTTAGCTTTTTTTTTGTATCAGTCCCTCCATGCCCCCCACCCCAGCACTTTAGTATAATACTTACCACTCTTTATTGTTACTTTTCCTGTTATCTCCAGTTTATACCATACATCTTATATCTTCCCCATTGGTTTGCAAGCTCCTTGGGAGCAAAGGTAATATCTTTCTGCATTTCTTTGTATCCCCAGTACTTAGCACAGTGCCTAACACATCAGAGGGACTTAAATGCTAATTGACTGACTCAGAGACTGCACCTCTTTCAACCTTTCTTCATCTCAAAAATGTTAATAATATCACCTACCCGACCTGTTTGTTGAGGCTTAAATGAAATGATATAATTTAAGGTTCTTAAATCTTAAGGTGACATGTAAACACTAGATATTATTTTTATTATTGTTACCCTACCATCTGTCTGCAATGGAGTTCCTTGGCCTGGAACTCAGATGCCATCTCCTACAAAAAAAATCTTTCCTGATTTCACCCCTCCCCTCATTCTTAAGTGTTCAGCATTCTTTCTTTTCTTAATTTATTTTTTTATTCTCATTTTGTACAAATTTTTTTTAACATTAATAAAATGTTCTTGTTTACAAGTAAACAAAATACCCCTCCTCCCCCATGAATATAGATAGACTTGCTTGGGCGAAAAAAGTAAAGAGGGGGAGAGAAAAAAAATTAAAATTAAAAAAAATAATAGTAATAATTGTAGGTATGGCCAG